>NC_141285.1:19137678-19415178 GCF_037954325.1 Fistularia commersonii
ATAAGGTATGAGTCATGACTTTATGCTAGTTAAGTTATCAGTGATATTGCTCTCCAATCCTTCCTGCTTCCCTTGGCAGAAAACTACCACATATAGTTTATTACAAGCAATCAAATCATGAAAAGAACTCCAAAATATACTGAAGTCACTAAAGGAGGGTGTGGAGGATGAAAATAACGTGAAAGCTATGTGAGAAACTCTATGCATTAGGGTTCAGTTTCAGGTCCTGACCTCTTATTGCCAAATCTCCAGAGATCATTGTATTGTCCATTGTATTGTCCAACTGAAACCAAATTCAGCAAGGAAAGTGACCCTGAAATCTAAATCCCCATAAATTTGGAGCCATCCTCCCTGATTCCAAACCAGCAGTTGGCATTTTGAGAATTTGCTTTCCATTATAAAACTGGGGAAATACCAACTCAAAATTTGACTGAAAAGTCAAAAGTCAGACTAAATTGAAATGAAGGGAGACCCTTGGGATGCTCATTGATGCTAAGTAAATTGAAACCTGGGCATGGTTGTCAGAGTGCCAAAGGTTGATGTCACTAAGTAGCACAGGGTGACAGTGACAGAGAATACAAGTGTTGAAAAAGCAGGACAGAAGCATGTGTAGAGTCATCTATGTTGTTCCCTTTGTGCTTGATGCTTTAGGGCACATAGCTCACTAGGTCACAAGTGTGAGCTCAAACTCTTTTGTTCAATGTCTGTACCCTAAGGGTCCTGATCCCTTGGCAGGGAAACATATCCGAATGTTCTTTTTTTGTTAACACTTTGTTTTACCTCCACATTGCCTGTGGCTGGGGTGCAACACAGTGAAGTAATCTTTGTAACCCTTTAAACTTAAAAGACAACTCTGATGATATTATTGAGGGCTTTTTTGTATTATTGTCCTTTTTTTGCGGTCAGTGAGAGACCAAAATCAACAATAAGCTGATACTAAAACCAAATAAGGCCGGTTAACTGAATTCAGTATAACCTTTCATAGAATATTTCATAGAATATGGAATATTCCCTCATTATCATAAGGAGCAGTGGTCATTTCGATGGATTCCATATGCATTGCCCCACAGCTGTAGAGACAGTATGAAAAAATGACTCTGCTCTGTCTCTCTCTCTCTCCCTCTCTCTCTCACACACACTCACACACAAACACACGTGCATCCAGATACGCATGCACATAAACAGAGGCATGCATTTTTGAAACCAACCGAGAATGGATGAATGGTCTGAGGCTAACAGACTGGCTGAGGAAATAGACATACTTTCACAACAACCTTGTTTGGTTCGAACCTACTGACTTTTCATTTTGTTGTAAATCATCATAGCGGTAAGAGGTGCCTTGGACAAAAGCATGGAGTGTTGGACCACCATTTGATGTGATCTAAGGGTGTGTTCATAACGAAAAGGTCAAAAAGGAGTATAATATTGAGTTGTTTTTTTTTAATTTAATTTGCTTTATAATGGTAAGTTTTGTTTTCATATTAACTGTTTTGCAAGCACACTGAAATTGTCCCACGCATTCCTGCATTCTGTCCTCATCACCTACATATGGCCTTGTTACCTGATACTTATAATGACAGGTTTGTACATACAGTAGGTGCCTGTCTGATTAGCATGTGGTTGACGTGTAGTCTGCCTTTCATGTAAAAAGAGAGAAAAAAAAATTAACACCTTTATTATTGGAATAACAATAACATTATTATGGCAATGCTCTCAGCAGAGAATGTGCGCTACTATTTCAACAGCCTTTGGATTTAGAACTGTGTGAAAAGGCATGGTGTGTAATGCCTGCTTACATAAGAGGTTAGGAACGTCTTTGACTGAATAGCCAACGCTGAAAAACCTTAATACCTGACTTTTGTAAACGTTGGCAAATGCAAGGCTTTAGTGAATCAAAACTGAGGGGGGAAATACAATTCATTGTCTTTTTACTCTGAGAAACATTTGATAAAAAAAACTCCTATACACTGCTGAGCAGGGTGGAAGGACAGACTGTTGAGGTGTGCAGTTAGGTAAGACTGGAGGCTGGCAGTGGCATTAGTTTGTTATGGCCCGGTAGTTAGTAACTAAGCTTCTGCCCACATAGACAGAGAATATTACCCAGAAATGCCTGGTTAACCCTATCTTAACCCCTTCCAGGTTGAACCTGGTGTGTGGCCTGGCAGTTTTACAATACAATATTTAAGATTGAATAAATAAAAAAAACTTCTTGTCAAAAGCACAACTTTAAAATGAAGATGGGATGAAAAGATCCTGGAGAGACAAGCCGCCATACTCTAAATTACATCAGTTGATACCCTTTTTTTTGTTTTTGCCAAATAATAGGATATACAGAGTAATGCCTGATCATGATGTTACTTTTATTTCTCCACTTATAATGACCGTTGGGATGATGCCTTCATCACAGCAGTTGGAGAAATTTTACTTTTTTTAATTCACTTCCATTTTCATGCAAATATTGGAAAATATAATTAAATATGATGAAAAAAATTAGACGAAGTTACAGAAATGCCCAGATGCCTTGCTAGAAACCAAAGTCATGAATGTATTCATTTTTTTGCCAAGGAATTCAGCCATTGTGAATCCTGTGAAATATGTGTACAGACCTACCAATAGATACATTACATATCAGCGGATTGCATGCAAACTACTTCTTTAATTCTTGAATTCTCTACTTCTTGAGGCTCCTCAAGACCTTCTACCAGGCTACGGTAGCCAGCGCACTCGTCTTCGCAATAGTGTGCCGGTGGGGCGACGCCAGGACCGGTGAGGTCAACAGGGTCGACAAGCCAATGAGGAACCTGGAGCATCTCCAATGGGTGGCAGTGGGGAGGGTGAGGGAAAAACAGGGAGCTATCCTAGACAATCCCTCACACCCTCTGCATGACGAGGTGTGACTGATGGGCAGCTCATTCAGCCAACGGCTCATCCCACCCCGGTGCAGAACTGAACGCGTTAGATGGTCCTTTGTGCCCATGGTCATCAGGCTATATAACAGCAGTTTGGACAGCGCACAACTCTGACCGGCCGGAGGTGCGTCTGTGCTACCACAGCCTCACGACTCCTAACTCTGTTGTCCATTTTTATCCTTGGTGGTCTCAGCCCATTGGCATTCCTGCTTATTTTTATTTTATTTCTTGTCATTGCTATTGTCATTCTGTTAATGTTCCTATCCTTGTTGTTGTTTTGGTTGTCTATTTTCACCCTTGCCGTTTTTTTTCTTCCATTCTGTTGTCTTTTCTTATCCTTAATGTTGCTGTTCACTCTGTTCTCTATTTATTTGTGGATGTCTTTTGCCATCTTTTAATCATCTTCTAATTGTCTATTTATACTTATATTCATATTTATTGATACTATAACTTATCATATCTCTTAATAAATTATGGTATCAGCTAAAATCAACTGAACAACGGTGTATCTTTAATCAAAGTCAAAAAGCATACAAAAGTTTTGCATACAGAAATAGTTAAATAATTTTGCAACAGTGGGTCACAGAATCACTTTGTTTCACCTTCCACATATTGATCATGGGTGTTTATTTACTTGACAGTCTACCTCCATTGTCTCATGCTTCACAAACACCTTACTCAATAACAACAGCTCTAGCAATGATTAATACATGGGGAAATCCACAGGTAAGAGTAGTCAGCAACCTAGTTCATGTCCCTTGGAACCAATCCAGATAATGTTTAGGCACAAAGTCAACAACTCTTGTCATTGCTTATCTTAAGAATGTTAATCTCCATAAGCAGGCGCTTCATCTGTAATTCTATTGTGAGTTGGACAGTTGACTCAAAGTGTCTGAATAATCTAATGTAATGTAAAACCAGTTTTGTCTTGCAATGAATACTCAGAGTTAAGGCAGGCGTCTTGACTCTTGGCCTGCATTGTACGGAATTCACTGGCAGACATGATGGCTAGACCACACCAAAACCTGCGAGTTACATTCTTTGCGTGATTGAGAAGTATCTCTTTCCCCCATTGGGACCAATGAGAAGGATCTGATCAAAAGACCCATCATCACGAGGAGCTGCGTTTGGATGAGAGGCTGGAGAAAGGAGGAACAGCGGACTCTTGGTTGTTGTGTGGTTGTGTGTTATTATTTCCATTTGTTGGGGAAAAGAGAGATGAATAGCAGGATAAATGGATGATAGGTGGGTGGTGGGGAGGGGGAGGAAATTCCCTTGTCTAGATGGAATTGGATGGTGAGCTCAGGAATGGATGAAGAGAGGGATGGTGGGCACCTGATGTAGAGGGTGCTGTCAGGTTAGAGACAGCAGGGTCTTTGTCTTCTCAATAATCACTTACTATACCTCTCCTTTCACTTTCTTCTCTCCCCACCACTATCTCACCTTTACTTTTCCAATTGTGGCTGCAACTCTGGCTCATTGGTCACTTGTCCATAAAAGGCCAAAGAGAACTCAAAAAATGTTACGGTATCATCCTTTTTTTCCTATAGTGTTTAACAAGCAAACTCACCGTCTTATTGAGGCCTGTTATAAAACTGGCAGTGTGTGTGCGTGCGTGTGTGTGTGTGTGTAGAGGAAGAGAGGAATAGATGAAACTAATAACTAAAATAAACATGCTTAAACAAATGCCTGCCTTCAAACATGGATATGATTTTAACTGAATAGTCAAAGACATTAATTTGGCCTCTGAGAGCTAAATGATACATCCTGTATCAGGTCACTTAATCCAGGTGATTTCATAGCTGGGAGACGTGGTTACCTTATACTGCACTTTGGTCCAGACATGCTCTGTACCACCAGACACAACAGAACTTAATCTGTTCATTCACACTTGACAGAAACATGCCCAAAGATCATAGTTCTATGATCACAAAGAGTAAAGGTTTCTTCAGTACATTTTATTAATTGTCAAATTACATATTTGGGTAATTGTCTCATTGTTATCTAATTGGCAATCTGAGAAGACAGGCATTTGGCCGCAAGTGAATAGTCTGGCTCGCGCAATCATGCCGTTTGGATTTCGAACCCACTCAAAGAATTGTGGTACGTTTCTGACTTTCTAGAAAGTAAAATTTAGTAGGCCAGCTCTGAGCAGTGATATTTAAAATAATAAGACACCCATTATTTTACAACCCACAGGAGCAGGAAGATAAGTCATAGGCTACAAGAGCAAGAGAGATAACAAGTGGCTCTCCTGAATGAATGGGAATACTTGTATGCGACTGAAAAATTCTTTGAGCGGTTTGTTTGCCAAATGTTTTTTGAGACAGCCTTTCCACTCTGTAATGACAGCTGCGGTCAGATGTTCTCATTCAAGCACTCATTATGTTAAGTATTTACTTTGTAAATGAAGCCTTGAATACTGAGGGGCATTGTTTTAACAGAGCGGCTTTTCACATATTTGTCACACAATATGATTTAAGTTTCCTCGTTGTTACTTTGTAAATTCCAGTCCCTTCATGCACGGTGGCTCTTTACAGGGGCCAGTGAGACTTTTCTAAAATCCCCTCATCCAATCAATTCAGCTCAAACTTCTTCAAGCCAATCATAAATCATGAAAAAATGGCTGGAAAACAGTGACAGTAAATAAATGTTTGTTGTTTCTTTACGCTCCTTGCTTCCCACCCTCTTTCTCTCTCTACTCTCTGTAATGGATGGGGTATTGTTGGTGCTGCCCTCTGGGCAGGGAGAGTTGTTTACTTGGTGTAAAGTCCCCCATCAACCAACGGTCTCTGTAGGGGATGTTCCAGTAGCAGCCTCACACCTAACTTCCCTATAGCTCCAAAAGGTAATAGCATGGAGGAGATTTGATTTATATCAGCCTCCGCAAAGCCACCAAGAAACTGACTTCCTTGTGCTCATGGCTTGTTCATCCAGCACCATGCATCAACAAAGATTTTCAGTTCATTCATAACACAGCAGATGCTGATTTGATGTTTGGAGAATTTTTCCGGATAAATGGTCTCACACAATTTGGAGAAAGTTCAGAGTATAAAAGTGAGCTTATATCCAGTGAACTTCGGATTTTGTTGGAGTAAAAAGTTTTGCATCGGTCACCTGATTCTCTGCATCGAAAGGGACCACTGGGCAACTCAGCAGTTGTTTTAAATTGATTTTTAACTTTTTAAGAATCGTATACATCTTCATTTGGTGCTATTAAACCAGGGGAATAACAAAAAACAGGTTTCAAATGAGAAAAGTAAAGAAAAAAAAACTTTCTGCTGTCTCCACAGTGCTCTCTTGAAAACAGGCCACAGCTGAGGGCCAAGCCATGTGTGTGAATGTTTACAACAATTTCAAAATTTGAATGTGTTGCTAAATGATTAGCTTTTTTCATTTGAAAGATTGACTGTGTTTAAAGGTTGCGATATTAGTAACATATACTAAAATTGCAGAATGTTTTGTATATCAATCCTGAGTCTCAGTCTAAACAGCCGCTGAACAGGTGTTAGCATTGGTCAAATATGGAGCAAAATTGAGTGGAATCTCAGTTGTTGAAACTTTCACATTATTATTTATTCTGGAGCTGATAGTGTTTAAATAACACACACGCAAATGTGTAAACCTCTGTCAACAGAGTGTGCTGTTGTTTGATGAGCTATTGGCCGAAAAATATCGATATCAATTAAAAGCCAACTATGTTACTGTATCAGAGGTCAAAGATTTGGGATAGCCTTTGAAATGGTTCTGGACAAAGAAACATATTTGCCTACCATGTTTTTTTTTTTTTTAGCAATTTGCTTTTGTGACATGGGTCACTGTAAAAACAAAGGCCTTCCCGCATCCCAACATTTAGCTTATTATGAATCACACAGCCCCTAAGTGAGCTTTTAAAGGTAATTCATGTTAAGTAGAATGTGACCAGCAAAACAGTGAGGCATGTCACCTTTACATGCAAAATAGAAAAGGTTATTTAAAGTTTTGTGCGGACATTAAGTTAGTTAACGTGAGAGGAAAGGATACCGAGAATAGTGTCAGATGGATAGAGCTGATTCGCTGTAGCGACCTCTGAAAGGGAAAGCCGAAAGGAAAAGAGGATTGAAAGCTTTGTGATTTTGTTCAATTTTCATGTACAGAATCAATGCATTTTGTAACAGTTTAAAATGACTGCAATACATTATACCAAATGCATATACCATAATTATATGCAAAACCATTTGAACTATTTTTGCAATCCGAAATGGCACATAACTTTACTTTGTACTGTCTTGCATCAGATAATTGCGTATAGAAAATGAAACATTTTCAATATTATCTGTCATATAAACATTACCTTTGAATAGAATGAACAAATTATCACATTATAATCAACATTCAGTGCAATTGTGGTTATCCGCGGCTGTATTGGATATCCTGACTTGGGAGTATAGAGGTCTGTTGTTTAGATATGAAAATTGAGCAGTCCTCAGTTCTTGGCAGAAACAGTTTCAGATTCTTTTCCTTTTTCTTTTTTTTGAAAGGAAGATCTTGGGACCAACACCAATCCTTGTTCTGTCAGTCTGCGGTTGTCAAATGATAGTATATCATATCATTCTTTCAATGTGCGCATTTGTGTGTGGGTGCCGGTGTGAGCATGCATGCTCGTGTCTATGTGTATTCATTTCATCTTTATGCGCCAGCGCATTTTGTCACTGTGACATAAGCTTCTCCATAGAAAAACATGGTGGCAGGAGTGAAAGATTCAACTTAACCACAACTGTTTACAGCTGTCAATATGGGAACAACACCACAATGGATAGATTAAATTGCATCTGGCCCCATGTCATGGAAAATAAGGTGAGTGGACAGGCAGTGTAGGTGATGCTAGTTTTCAGTATTATTATATAGCTGTGTCTTAAGGGTTGTCTGGGCTGCCGGCCATTGGATTTAATCAGCCCCTATTACCTGCTACCCTTTTCACAGTTAAAATAATCACCCACAATTACTGATATAAAGGGGAGAGCTGACACGAGAGTCAGAGGCACAGAAATCACACACAAAGTAATTTCTCTCCACCTTATGTGGCTTTTGATGTTTTGGGTTAAAGGATTCAGGGGTGTCTGGCATGGTGCGCATAGTGCTGGACACATTCAGATTAAATGTATAAATGTACAGTCAAAGCGTAACAAAAACGTACAGGGCAGCCTCAAATTTTCTGTAAAAATGCCCTGGCTGAAGTATACAGTAATAAGGCATAAATCAAAATGAGGATATATGCGGCACACGCGTGTACGCAGTCACACACGCGTGGACACCCACCGCCACCATTAACTAAAGAGGTTTGTGCAATTTATAATATGTTGCAGATGAAAGAAAAAGTGAAAATAATTTAATAATTGACCATCTCTAAAATGAAGAAGATAGAACCATGAGAAAGGAGCCATTGTGATCTACTTTAATCCTCAACACGGTGCTGAAAAATGAGAGACACCATTAAATGTACCTTTGAAATAAATGGGTCCAATTACTGAGGTGGCTGGGAGTCTCTAATGAAGCTTTTGTCAAGGCAGACAAACACAGTGGAGGGATACTCCAAGTGGGTGCGGGGGGCAGAGAAGGAAGATTCGGGCAATATCATTCAAGAATGATATTTTACTTTAAACTTGAATTCTCACAATGGTAGTGATGTCGGTGTTGTCCTGCAGGGTCCAGAAAAGACTTCCAAAACACCTCGTATTTGGAACCGCGACGAGTGAATGACAGCGGTCAGGGAACATGAGAGCGGTAAATGTAAAATGACCCACACAATTAAAAGATACATGCTAAATGTAGACAATATGAACACTAGCAGCAATCATTACCAGGAGGGTTGCTCAGTTACATTAGCTGTAATGTGTGCAGGAAATAAGTCATGTTAAATGGGTTTAGGAGAGTTGTTTTGATAATGGTGTTTTGTCGATTCTGTCCTTTTTAATTATCGGGTCAGAGGGTAGCAGCTCAAACTCCCTCTCTTTCATTCCTCTTCACAACAGTGAGTGCTGCCGACCCTTCCCACAGCAATAGAGCACTCTGTACCTCCTGTGAAAAACATAGCCTCAATTAGTTTTGTCGAAGGTTTTTTTTTTTTAATCCTGAGAGCTTTTTTTCCCACTAGATAATATGGTAATGACATGGAAAGCATATAAATAGTTGTGGCTAACTTTGATTGTTTCTCATCTGACTTGTCTTTCGGAAATGAAAAAGTATCATGAGTATCATGCTGTCCGATATGCAGACAACCTTATGCTTTTCTCGCCATAGTTTGTTCCAGAAAAGGGCAAGACCTTACACGGGGAACTCCTAGATACTTTTGGACAGAACAGCTTGTGGAAGGGTAAAGGTTAAGGCCACGAGTGTCTGTCGAGGCCCAGACAGAGGTCAGGAGGTCTCAGTCAGGGTCGGGGCAACAGATGACCCCAAGTCTGTGCTAACAGTTGCTTAGTGAATTCACGTTCATGTTGCTTCCCATATTTGAAGGATCGTGAAAGAAAGGTGAATGGAAATACGTAACTTATGCTTATCAATTTCTACCAGCAGTGTACATTAAGAAATTATTTGTTAATATAAATTTCAACTTGTAATCATTCAGCTTGTGGATCATTTGTTCATCAGGGTTTCCCAATTTTCCCAATGTGACATTGAAAAAATGTCCAAAAGCAAAAATATTCAACCAAGTGCCATAAAAAGTAAAAGAAAGTGATAAATTACCATCTATGAATCATGGAAGTTTGACAATTGTTTTTAAACTGCTTATCCAAATGGTAGTGAATACATTTCAAATGGCAAATAATTTTTAATTAATCACGCAGCTAATTTTTTGTCATTATTTGTCTATTATTACTTGGAATCTTATATTGTTTTATCATTTGGAAATTTCTGCCAGGATATAATTTGCAGTAAAACAGGGAGAAAATCAAAGTTTTTTTTCAGACATATTCTACATCTGAGATTTGGATTAACAGTCTATTTTAAGCACTATTCCTCCTCCATAGATGCACATGATGCAAAACTTGCTTGGTCAGGCACAGATTCGCCTAGCATTAACATGTTAGTCCTGCTATTGTCTACTATTGTCAAATCCATCCTCCTGGATCAGTATTTTCAACAATTGGTTATATTAGCTGCACATTGTAAGTTGGGTTTTCATCATTTTAATTTCCTGGGAATCATTTATGGAATATGATAAACTATATATAATATTTAAAAAAAAATCAAGAAATGATCTCATGTAAAAGGGACTACATTTTCTTCTATCCTTGTGCTGAGACTGAGTTTCATTAAAAATAGATAACAACAGAAATGAACAGTTTTCTGTCTCTGGAGCCAGACGTTAGGGAACTCACGGAAAAGCACAAGTTATATTTGGGTATTTATTTCATGAAAATGCCTTGTTTTTACTGTGAGGCATAGAAAATAAACTTTTGCAGCTATTGTCTTTGAAGTAATACATTTCATGCACATCTTACACATGAACACGTATTCACAATAAACCCCCCTGGAAAAAATACTTATATAGGTGGACAGGATTCTATGATAAAATTAGAGCGCTCATATCTGACCTCTGAACATTTGGATTCGTAAAAATCCATTTATATATCCTAATAATTACCTCATGTTGCTTCAAGTGAATTCATAGCTTAAGTAGATATTTAAATGTTACCTTTTGTTGTCACTGAAAAGCCTTCATTCACATTAAATGTTAAAATGTTATTCAGTGAAAAGAAATGAGGATTTATAGGAATAGAATGACTGGATGGCTGTTTGACACCAATCTCTAACAAGGAGTGACAAAGAATTCTGTGTTAAAGAATTTTTGTGGCAGGATAAAAAAAAATCCTGTTAGCTTAAGAATTCACTTAAAGTCTAAAAGGTTAACCAGTGAAATGTAAGCTGAAGGCATCATCTGCAAAGAAGTCATTACAGTCTGAGCTGCTTTAAATGAAACAGAGTGTAATGTGTACTGCCAGCCTATTCTACTATTCATTCCTTCATTACCATTTTATATATGTGTATGATTAACTCTCATTGCATGGCTCACTTCCCAATATCTTGGTCTGAGAGGCCTCCACTGAAGACAGCCGAAGCTTGAGAGCCTTTTTTCTCAGTCATTTAAAATTTTACACTTCCATTTACCCGCCTTTTAATTTAGCGTATAATGATGCCATTAGAATAGAATCCATCTGGAAGTTGTGTTGGGAGCAGTTAATGTTCCCTGCCTTTTTGCTGCCAATGTCGTTGTGTCTGCATTGGCAACAGATGCACTGAAAGCAACAGATACATTTTCTCCCAACAACATTACAATCATGCCCATGTCCAGGATAAATGTTTCTGCATGTTCTGGACGACCATACTTGCATTGGGACTGTAAAACACAGAGGACGTACAGCAAGGCACATCACTGCCAATGTATTGATCACAAATTCCTTATAAACTCTCAGTAAAATATACATATATATACACTATTTCCAGCCAAAAAAATGATTAAGCTTGTGAAGATTGAAAGTGGAATCGGAAAAAAAGGCCTTTTTGCCACACTTCAAACTTAATTGCGCTTTACTTGGACGTGAACGTCGATTTTGTGATTGCAAGTCAGATCCATTACAACTATTTCAATGACTATTTTACCCTCAATCTTCTATCATATGACAGCCAGAGAAAACATTTTTTTTTTCCCAGTTGTAATTTAGGTGATTAAGAGCAGTGGATAATTAATTGGAATAACAAACAATTTCCTCCACTGAAGATTACTGAGTAGTCATGCTCCCTGTTGTTACCATAGCCTTTTTATCCTCTCTGCTTTAATTATGTTAATGCTTACTTTCTCTCCCACAAATTAATGTGATTAATTCTGTCTTGTTTTGAATTACAATTGCACTGGTTGCTTGCACTTTAAAACATTAATTAATTCCCAATTAGATTGGTGGGCTCATTCGCTGTTAGTTTCTGTCGCGCTTTGTGTTTAATGTGCTAATTGGCCAAAATTGAAAACAAAAAGCCTATCATAAGAGAAGAAAAGTAATTCAGCGGTAAACTGAACACAATTAATATTATGCTTGATTAGACATGGCCACAATAATCATGATAATTGATTAATAACTGTTGTCAATATTTTATTACTGAATGTGAAGTAAGCTGAGGATTCACTAGTAATGGATGTAGAATCTGTTAGCTTTCTACAGCTCCGAAGAGCTTGCAAATGTGTTGTCTGTGCTTATCTCCAGTCATCTAATATGTCTAAGACAGTAAGGTATTTTTTTTTTATTTCTGCATTTTATGTCTTTTCAGTGCTTCGTTAAAACCACTCGTAGAGCATTAACAGCTCACTTCTCCATTAACCCAAGACTTGGATTGTCACTAACTCATTTACCACCATCAGAGGATCAACGCTTCAGGCAAACATGAGTGGGGTTGGATACATAAAAAAAAAGAATGCTTTCATGTCCCGATGTGATCTTTTCAAATGGGACCTGGAACCATGGAGTGAAATATTGTTTAGCTGTATATATCACACAAGCTTTTTCATCATAGGATGAGAGAAGCGGGTGTGTGAGCCAAGGAGCGGGTCTTGAGAGGTTTGGAAAAAAGTTGTCCTGATCAAAGCATAGAATCCTTGAACTGCTTCTATCACAACTCAGTCAGAACTCAGCGGGTTTTTGCAGTCCAAACTCTTCGAATCAGGGGGCCTACCACAAACATTTCAATGTGTCTTTTATTTGGGATGTCGACAAAGCATACCATAATCAGAATTCATGTTGGAAGTTATCGGGAAACAGTTTGGTCATTGTTTCAAGACAAGGTTTCAATGCAAATATTTTCACCGTCACCTTTTATTTCACTCTCATCGGCAAAGCACACGAACAGAACACTGTAAGGGTTGATCTTTTTTTACACAGCAAATGCATGATTGACACTGGCGTCTTGGTGATCAGCGACTAAACCATCCATTCTGACATGATATCACCAAAACAGCGACGCTGTCGTCTAAGCCCTAGTCAGAATGTGGTAATGGCAGGGTCTTGCTACTTCTGTGGTCGATCTGGGCAATATGACAACACATTCATTATCGTTCATCTGTGAAATTGTATTAACGATTTCTTTAACGCGAACAATTTGCATGTTGCTGTTTATGAATACTTTGCTTATTTAGTCAGTTTGTGCAAATGTGCGGATTCCCCTTTCCACCTGAAAGTTGACTTTTGATTATATTCAAAGCATAGTCAAATGTTATATATTAATTGGCTTTTTTCCCACAAAACGGATCTCAACCTCTTTTCGCTGTTTTTCTCATCATTACATCTAAAAACATACATTTGTAATTTTACATTGCATGTTGCCATACTTCATGAAAAGTTACACTTTATACAGTCTTGAAAACTTCTTTGAGTGGTTTATTTCATACCTTGCTGCATTATAATGATCCATAAAGGGAGATTTTGCTAGCGTTGTGAATCTCTCTTGAAAGAAATGTTCTATGGGTTCTTTTCGCCATATGGACTCCATCGAGGAGGCTGACCATCATAAGATGTAAAAGGGCTTGGATGTGACGATAAGTGTGTATAATGACATCTGGTGAGAATAACACTATCATCTCAGTCCCCACATTGCTGTAACCTCTTTCTTCTCTAAAGTGCTCTAATACTGACAAAATCTATTAGTGGCCTTTTCAGAATTACAATACAGCAAATATCATACTATCTAATCTTTTGTTCAGGTCCTGAATGGTGCTGAAGCATTGAGATGAAAACAACTGGGTCTTGTTAACAAATGGACACTTGCTTATTTCATTGCACACTTTCCATCTATATGGAAATTAAATTATGCACTCTCAAACCTTGTTTGGTTGTTTGTGTTGTCCAGCGAGGACAATGAAAGCGAAATAAGAATTACCCGTAAACTGGAAACTTTTATAGAGGCAGCTCTTGTGGCATTATTTCAGGGCAAGAGGAAAGGAGGGCTCCACAATAGAGAAGTCTAGTGTCACAGGCAGCCTAAATTCTCATATTGGTGAATAGTACACAGTTATTGAGTGTTATTGCAATGTTTGCACTCATGGTTTCCTAAAGATAGACAGTGATTTGAGCTCTATTCACGAGTTAGCACAGAGGTGTAGTACACACTACACTACTGCACAAATGATGTATCACAACAAGGCAAGTAAACATATTAATGTTTTGGGGGTTCTTTTTGTATTGTTTTAAAATATCTACTATTTTGAGGAATTTTTCATGATGCACATGAATAGCGGAGATAATCACGTGCATGCATCTTTTTTTTTACATTATTTGTATTGCTTATCCTGCAGCCAGTGTCTTTTTTGCCCTTTAGTACACGAGAAGATGTAAAAACTGAAAACTAATATTTACACCAATGCATATTTGATCAAGCCTGTATTATGAATATGTTTCCCTACGACAAGGACATCTATTCACATATAGAAACTCAAATCTTCTACTTGCAGCAAAGTCAGGATATACATTTAAATTCTTGTAAAAGAAAAAGGGCAGATTAGTGTAACTTTCTTATTTTTTTATGTATTTTACATGTCAAATTGTCACCAACATTGTCTGGTTCTCCTCCTGGTCTTTCTAAACACATAAGAGGGATAAGCATAATCCGGCCTAACGTAATTTAGTTGTGAAACTTTATAAAGGGGACTAAAATAGATAACATATTACTGCGGCTAAAAATTTCATTTATTAAATATGTGTGCCATTCTCTGAGGTGTAACAGGAAGGTCTTTATATCAGATATGTTTTGCAGGTAACCCACCGAAAGGTTTCAAATGGAGAACGTTAAAACATAATCTCAGGTTCCCACACACCTCAGGTGGCAGAGTGGCTGTCTTAGAATTCTAGGGGTGCAGATTCAGTCTCGGTCACTACAAACACCTTGTCAAAGTGTTCCTGAGGAAAATACCGCACTCATAATTGCTCCTGATTCACACCATCAGAATATGAATGCGTGTTATTGTGTTAAAAGGTCGGTACCCTGTATAGCACCATTGTAACAAAAGTGCGTGGATTTGTGAGCAAATATGTGAACGTCAAGGTGTTGCAAAACCATAATTTCATAACATTGGTCTCATGCTAATTTCCTTCAATATTCAAGCATGTAACTGAAAGTGAAGTCATGATAGACTATTCCTAAAATGAAATAAAATACCTGTGATCTACCACATATCTCTATTGTTTTCTTCTGAGATTTTACTCAGACCTTTGCAGAAGCCGTTTTTGATTATTCAAGTATGAATTTGAGTTCCAAGAAACAGCCGGTCCATTAATGTTCATCTCATCCACTGATCCCAAAAACCTAATGTGCACATTTTTACTGAATCTGGTGGAGTGTTAATGGTCAGTTCAATCAAGAACTAATTCATACTTTGGGGCACATCTGTTAGCATAGCAAGCATTGCACACGGAAAATTACCAGTAAGTACAAGCCAAAAGACTTCATGTCGATTTATGTTTAAAGGTGTTTTCACACATCTCCCATTTTGTCAAAAAGGGGGTTGCCGTGAAAACTGAGTCATTTGCTCATTGGTAAACACAGCAATCTTACTAAAAAGCAGGACAAAACAAGCCGGGCACGGTAGGCAAGACAGAGGGCCTGGCAAGATTACAATCAAATCCTCGAGCGGTTGCATTTCAGCAAGAAAGAAATCATCCCTAGAGAAAAATGAAACAAGTCACAAGAGGACATGACAGAGACATTCCATGCATAGCGAACTAGATGAATGTCATATTGAAAAAAATACGATAAGCCCGTCTAGCTCACCAGATGCACCGTCGAGTATAGATATGCACACATCAGATCCTTTGTCCATTGTGTTTCAAAATGGCAAGTGGAAGGTGGCGCGGCATCTTACAATGTTTATCACTAAAATGTTTCCTACGTGCAGTCTTGATTCTCCTGCATTTGGTCGCTGCAGTATTAATCCTTCTACAATGACAAAGCAGACTTGTGCCAACTTCATTTGTGTGTAAGCCGTGCCAACTGAATTTGAAAAGAAAAAAAAAATTGTGCATACATAGGAGAAAATATTTACACCGGAAAATGGGATTTGGGAAAATGGGATTTTTTTTTTAACTTTTACTTAAATATGCACCATAAATGTTTTTTTCAGAACAGTACCGGCCGTGAAAAGTCATTGATTGGTATTTACGTCTTTATCCTGCGCAATAAAACCACCAAAGTTGTCTTCTTCACTGTCAGCATTAAACAGCCCCAGAATTCCTCTGTCACACACTTCCTTGGTCTCTCTTTCATTTTTGCTCTAAATGTCACTAGTGTAAACCACATGCATGTGCTGTGAGGTGTCTAAGTGTAATTTTATTGGTCCGATGTGACTAGGCTAAATATTTTGGTGGCATAAAGCTCATTATTCCGTAAATATCCATACATAAGCCGCATCATTGTTTAAGTTGCAGTGTTCAAAGCATTTGAAAAAATAGCGGCTAATAGTCCGAAAACGACAGTAAGATAGGGTGCACCAACATGAACAAATGCAACAATGGCATTCATAGCTTGTTATTTGGATAACAACGAAAAAAAAAAAAGAATCATCTTAGCGCCTGAATGGAAGCAAATGAATTCCCTGCATGAATCAACTTTTATTGGACATCTATCAACATTTTGTGACGCGAACTAGACAGGTCTTATCGTAATTAATGAGTATGTGCACGTTTTTTGTGATGTTAGTTGAGATATTTGAAGGTGGCACACCAAAAAAGAAAAAAAACTATGGCAAACGGTAATGCAAGGCAGCCAGTCAGACAAGATAGCAGAGTGTATCTACTTTATTGGAGGTAGTGAAAGAGCACAGAAGGACGTAAATAATCACGTAAGACAATATTTTGAGTACAAATGGGATTGAGACAGAATCTATAGATTATTTGTGTGTGTCTTGTTTACAAGGTAAATCATGCTACTTTGGGATGTCCAACACAGCATGATTGACAAACAAAAGCTTATTTTACTGAGAGTTCACCTGGATTTTCCAGATTGCCTTCACAATGGTATGTCATTATTAAAATTGCTTATGTTTTTGTTTTGTTTTTTATTTCTACGGGAGGCTGACAGATTTCGAGAAGTGTCTTCAGACTTTTCAACAACATCTCCTCCGTTCTCAATGCCATCTCTTTCCTGCTTCAAGGCAGGGGACAAAGGGACTCTTGTGTGCTTGTTATGTCCACAGCCACTGGGAAGTTAAGGCGGAGAAAATCAGGAAGGGGCAGGAAAAGGGCTCTGAAATACAAGGTCACATGGGAAAACCAACCCCTCCTGGAATTATGCTGATACTGGAGACACAGGGCTCACTAGACAGCAGATCAATGGGTCTCTCTGGGGAGAATGAGGAAAGAGGAGGGCTACGGAGGAGGATATTGCCACAAGAAAGTGTGCCACACTGTGTCCAAATTACCCCCAAAGTTGCGGAAGATCCTGTTACCTGTTCAGATGTTTTAGTTTGAATGTTCACTTGTCTGTTTTGGCTACATGCCCTCTTTGCACCCACCAGCAATCTGATTTTGGAACTGGTACTGCAGCTCGCAAAGAAACAGTGATCTGCCCTGCATTGTTTAATGGCAGTCCAACACATATGGAACGCTTGTTGTCAAGCTAAGGTGAAAGGGAAGCCAACCTAGATGTTCCTGCAGCAATCTTTAGTTTTCTACCATTTATCTTGTCAAAACATTTTCATTCACATGTGAATTTTGAGTTTCTGTAATGGATGTCATGCATTCATCTTAAATTTCATGTTTTGTGGATATCTATAATATGGTTTTGTTACAACTACAATGAAGCATAAAAACAACGCTATATCAGTTTCAACTGGTTTTTAGTGGTTCCAAATGAAATGGTAGATTACAGGCTCCCTAATGTATGCTTAACCAAACATCTTACATTCAAATCTTTGCCAGCATGTGTAGTGCATATGTAACAAATCAATCATTTATTCAACATATTTTAAACTATTACTCATGGTCAAATATACATTCCACATCTGTGGAAGGTCAAGATTGCCTTTTAAGTAACTCAAACCTCATTTCTGTCTCACAGCAAATCCCAATCCAACAGAAGTAAAAGCTACTTCCTGGTTGCATGTGTGAAAGACTTCTCAAATGTGGTAAGAAAAGATTGTACATAGTAATAGTTGGAAGAAAAGTGTGAATTCGAATGAAATCTACTTCTCATTCAGAGACATGGCTAAAAATCGTAAAAACTTTTTCGCCGAAGCAATTATGTCTTCAAACATCACAGGTCAACAACTAAAAAAATAACTCACGAGGTTTATAAACATTTGATAATGTTTTTCGAAATACCTCCTACAAGTTACGTTTTTTTTTTTGGTCCAATTATTTCTCACAATTCCCCCTTTGTAATCTGCATTATAACCATATAGTAAAAAACAAACTGGGACTATCTAAGGCTCTCTTGCTACCTTTTTCCACCAGCACACGCTGCTTGCCTATTAACTGTTGTCTGCCTTTATGAAAGCATTAGGTATCCTCTTTGAGCCAAATACATGGGAAATGAAAGAGCCGACCACTTCTGTTACTCACCCTCCGTGTCCCCTCGCTCTCCCCCACCACCACCGCCACCCCAGCCCTATGAAGCACTCCTGTCTAGTTCCATGTTTTGAACGCATGTCATCATCCAACATCTATGAATGAGTGGGGCACGCTGCGTCACATATTGATCCACTCCCTTTGTCAGGCCTTCCAAGCTTTTGATAATTAGCACTGTCCATTAGCGACTTTGATGAGCTAACATGGCCATTAAGAGTCAAAGCGTCTGTTCTTTTCTCTGAGCATTCATTTGGCCAGGATTTTCTTCTTTAAAGAGCATAATACAGGAAATCTAAAACTATGTTGTCGAGAGATGAAAAGTGGAAAGTATAAAGTGGGTGTTTAAATGTATTAAAAGGCATCTAGATTTAATTAACACACTAGATAGCTGGCAGCTTTGTCCATGCACTGTAAATTATCATCTTTGCAAATAACAGGACTGTATTTTTTGAGTGTTTTCAAATAGGTGCTTTGCAGAGACTTTTTTTTCTTTAACACTAGATAACTTCTCTTTCGTAATATTAATTAATTTATCCTTTATTAATCCCTCGTGGGGAAATTCGTTCTCCGCAATTAACCGATCATGGATGAACCATGAGCAGTAGGCTGCCGTCCATCAGCACCAGGGGAACAGTTGGGGGTTCAGTGACTTGCTCAAGAACACTTTGACACACTAGGAGCAAGGAATCGAACCAAGAATTTTCGGTTCCAAAGATGATTGCTCTACCTCCTGTGCCATACCAAAGGGATTATGCTGCGCATCCTTACCCAGCCAAACATATTTGATCATCAGGGATTTTTTTTTTACGACAAGCACACAATTTCCCGACAATAGCTGCAGCCTAAATTCTACACGGCCATGATTGAAACACTTCTGCTAATGCTGACGCAAGTATGGTAAGGCATGATATAAAAAAAAGTCTTTAACTGAATACACTGACATGCCATAAATTGTTCCTTCCGTGATCGGACTTGGAATAGATTGCTCCGTTCACGTCTCCCTGTTTACTGTCTCTGCTTACTACTCTCTGGCAGGCAAAGATGTTATTTCTGTGTTGAGAACTATGGATAAACAGACAACCCGTGCTTGGTGTTCGACCCCTGTATCCAGTGTGGCCCCACTAATATAAAGAGAAAAACTGCAGGTGCCACTAAAGGCTCTTGGTGTGATACCCAAACAGGACCTTCTACTCTCACCCCCGTGGATGGCGTTTTGTCTGGGTTGAATGCATGACACATTGATCTCACTGACCGTCAGCTGGCCGAGAGGTGAAATGAGCACAGAGTATGAGAAGGGGGGAGCACCAATGTAAAGTGGTCACCCTGAGCCATTATGATTAACCATCAGCAGTTTTTGTGTAATCATCAGCAATGAGCATACAGCAGACTCCTGTATGGGAAAAGCTGCAGAGCAAAATCAATCACATTATATTACTGTAGACATGTTTTATTGACCTCTGTTGGTGTTCACACATTTCATACTTGATTTGTATCTACTGGCGGGCATTTAGAACATTGTGGGCAATTTGGACAATGAGCAAAACAGGGCAGCATTTTCAAGCCTGAAGCCCATGCTTATGGATTGAGTGCTATCTATGAAAAAAGAGTACCCTATTTAGATGCACTTCCTGCATACATTTTGTAAAATCGTACAAAGCGCTGGAGGAAGCGCTGCCATCATTCAGGCCCATCATGAAATATTTGCAGTGTGGACTGATTGCGATATACACACTGACTTACACAATTATTAAACACACTTCAATAAAACCGATGTGGTATAATACAACAGCCATGCTTTTAATCCTCTCTTCATTCAACCTATGAGCTTTCAACTAAGGTGCCAGTATTTCAGGCAAACCTGATGTAAATCACATTAAGTGTTAATGTCACTTCAGTTTGTAATGTTTAATCCAAAATCATAACATTTTCCCAAACCTAATCCAAGTAGCTATACTCTCTCTCTCTCTCTCTCTCTCTCTCTCTCTCTCTCTCTATAAATATATATATAAAACATGGAACCCTGCCATTTCAGGTTTGCAACAATATTTTGTAGGTGATATTTTCCCCACTGTCCTTTCACCCTCATGCGTTGAAGCCTGTTGCTGTGCAAAATAGTTCCCTTTATTGCATATTTAAACAGGATTTGGGAATACCTCTCGGACTAAACTTTGAAACCACAAGCAGGTCCATCTCCCTGTGGTTTGTGATGCCTTTTGATTGCACTGTTTTACCCTAATTGCTGTTTCTAATGATGCAATAATGACAATCCATAAAAGTTAGGATGGAGGAAAAAATAAAAATGTAAATGAACACGTGAGGGGAAAATGAATTGCAAGTTTTTGTGTTTGCCACTGTTAGTTATATATTAGTGTACCTAATAAATTGACCTGATAAACTGGAATAAGAGTGTACATGACAGCGTAGGAACTAGACTCACAGGTGAGTGTGTGAAATCTGCTGTGGCCAAGGCAGACAACAGTAAATAAGAGCTGGATGTCTCATTAACTGAACACCAAGCTGTGACAGCTGTATTCATCCAAAATGTATAATACCTAAAGGTTAAGAGTAGTTATGAGAAAAGTAATGTATTATTAAAATACCTATATTTTTCTTGATAATGAAAGCAGGATTCAGTGGAATCTTCTTTTTTTTTTTTCATTTTCATTTCTTCGAGCCTTTATTCCCTCTTTCTCTCTTCAACTATTTATCCGGGGGAGAGTGAGGAGCTTGCAGCCAGTGAACAGACAGTAAACATTTTGTTATAGTCAGAACCATCTCTTATTACTGGTTTTTCATTAAGAAAAGATTCTTTTTGGAAGCATTCAAAGCATTTCGGCGGATGAAGATGCCTCACAATTTTCTCCCTCTCACCCTCTTTCTCCGCTCGCCATACTTGAATCCTTTCTCTTTTTGATGCTGTTAAGGGAGTAATTGAGTGCAGAAAATGGCTTGGCTTATTTGGACTGAGTCTGATCTAGAAATGATTAAAGCAAAAGGGGTTTGAGGTATTCAAAGACAGAGAATGACAGAAAGAATATGCGATTTTTTTTTCTTTCTCTTTTCTTTTTTTCCCATTTTGTGAAGAAAGAAGGACACGGGAGGGGTAGTCAGGGTGAGGACAGGTTGGTGTTTGGGGACGGGGGGATGAGAAGGGGGGATTCGCAGAATAGACTCTACTCATTCGCCTATTAAAAGCATCAGGATTGTCAGAAGCAGTAAAAAGACAGGAAATCATTGCAAGAAATGAAGCTTCTTTTACCAATTACTGAATACCGAGCGTACACCTTGGAGCTCTTTGTCCTCTGTAGCACCAGTTCCTTGTCCATCTACCCCTTTCTCTTGCTCTCTCGCTCTTTTCTTCCTGAAAGCCTCTCTCTCTCTCTCTCTCTCTCTCTCTCTCTCTCTCTCTCTTTCTCTGTCTCTCTCTCTCTCTGGTACAGTATTCGAGTCAGATGCATTAGCACCTAGGCCCAGCGAAGAGGCAGCATTTTCAAAGAACAGTTGGACTCACTTCTAGCTTGTCTTTGTGGCTCCTTTTCAGGCTTTTATTCGCAGACAGTAGGGGCAGGTCTGAAAGGGGCGCCCTCAACCTCTCCACTCAAACATTTATCTCTCCCTTTTTTCCCTCACCGCCGCAGAGATGATTAGCGAAGGGAGCCATTTACCGCAGCAAATAAAAAGGGAGCACATTAAGCTCGTCTGATTAAAACACACTTATAGACGTTCGAACATACACCCTCAAACAAATACACGGTCACATCCTTTCACACCGTCTGCGTCATCTATTTCAAACATGGTTTTAGTATTTTTAAATAAAGTCCATTTGATTTTATCAATAATTGAGTGCGAGTCTTTAGTGAAGGACCTGTCAGGTCATTGAGTTTAGATAGATGGGCTCCATCATGCCCTCTCACCCCCAACTGTGACTCTTGGGACCAATAAACACCTCACAGAATGGGTCTTCATCCTCCTATTGACCAAATCAGTTCATTACTTTCCAGTTAAAACAATACCTGATAGCTAATGTACTTAGAAGGGACCCTGTAATGCATGTGGTTGTGCGGGTTTGTTTCCTGCACGCCGATATGAGTTCGCATGAGCCGGCTTAACAAGGTTTCACATTAAGGGTTGTTGCTGCAGATGCGGTTATGGTGATGGCCACTGGTAATGGTGTCGTTAAAGAAGATATAGTTGCCAAATCATAGGTTCACCGGGCGTATTTGCTGAGGCTCGAGCTGCTTTCAGGATCCATAACATTGTTAGTGACTTTTCATAGCCGGTGGTGACGGATTCTGTCGGCTTGTTCTGGGTTTCTTCTTATCAAGACACATGGGGATATTATTATGTAAGATTACTCATTTTGGAGAGATTTAACTCCATTCCTTCATGGACCCTCTCCACATCCCATCACCACACCAATCCTTCTACATTCTCCTCACCTCATCTGTCATTGCCACGAGCAGACAGCTGAAACACTACATGTCTTGAGGGTCTGTTGAGATAATATTTAGGGATTAGATAGATAAATGTATGGATACGGATCTTTTTAATGGTTTGAGCTTTTTTTTTGGTCTTGGTATTAATGTCAAACATAAGGAAGCTGCCTGAATTGGCTGCAAGGTGTTTGTGTGTGTAGCATGAAGCATCGCTGCTCTCTGGCAGCCATTTGCAAGGTTAATGTTGTAGAAAACAACATCCATCTCTCCCGCTCTCAAAACAGTTTCATTACTTCTCGCACTCTGACCTCTTCTTATAACATTGTCAGATGTGACATGCATCATATTATCAGCGAGTGATGCAATCAATAACATTTCAAAGTCTGCGCTGCTTCCAAGTTGCCTGGCTTTGCATTGACGCAGTGCATATTTTTAAACCACACTGACAGATCACATTGTATATGCCACCTGGCCTTCCCCCATTCGTCGCCCGCTTGCTAATAAATAAGACAGGCCGATGGCAATGACTATCAATAATAATAACGGAGTGAGTTTAGTTTGAGAACCTATGATGAACGAAACCTACTTGCTTTTGTACAGCTTTGTTTGGTCTTGACACGCTGGGTGAGTTACTCTTAGACAAACACTCAGAATCTGGGGATTATATTGGTTAAGAAAACATCAAGCTGAATCTGGCTCGTGATCTAAACATCATCTTTCTGCTCACTTTTAAAGTCTCTTGACCACCGAGCACATGGAATGTTATTTTGTATATATACACAGCATAAAACGGATAATTACTTAAATTATACACAAAAATACACGCGCTAAAGGGAACCATGAAATCTAAATATGAAAGAGTTAATTGGTCTGGCTTTAAGAGGTAAGTAAACGGGATTAGATGGAGAACCCAGAGAATGCACAGCCTATTATTGATGTCCTATAATGAAGTCAAAGAATCTGCTGAACTTCAAAATTGCTTTTTTACCAGTGGAATGTACAACCCTATGACCCCGTATAAAATAATAAATATAGCTATAACCACAAATGGTCTTAACTGCAGCAACGATAAAGACTAATTATACAATGCATCGCAGTTTAAGTCATCAGTGCATGATTTAATCATTAACAAGGTGTCATTTAAATATACCCATTCGACACTTACTATCTTACTACATAGATCGTAACTAAGACTATTGAGAAACATCCCTCATTTTAAAAGTGTAACTGAGAATTTATGGGCTTCATTTTACTGCAGATCAGTCCCCACACTGTGCTCCAGTGTGACATACATTCTTTTAAATGGACAAAACAAGCGAACAAAAGTCTCATGTTATAAAAAGTTAGTCTGACACGTTTATAAATGACCCGCAGGTAATCAGTAAGTAAAATATGCTTGCACCTGAGCCAACAAAAATGAACAAAAAAGCACTGATAAATTGCTGTGCTCATTGTGAATTCCATGCTCAATTGTGGCATTTTCTAGGGTAAATGGAATTGTGCATTAAATTCTGAATATGCCTGACTTTGGGGAGTGATATATTTTATTTTCCCTCTTTTTCTCACAGATGTGGCCTGTGGAAGCCGCGGTATTGCAGTGCTTTCAGTGAAAAGGCTATCTTTAGGACCTCTTGATCAATCTGTGACCCATAAGTACATAGCCATCTCGTAAATAGGAGGGTACGCTTACAGAGACTTCAAAAGCAAGGGGACCCGATAATTTCAAAATGGAGCGCTGTGGAGTGGTGCTGGTGGGGAGTCCATAAAAGCCTGCCTTGTTCTCCACACACCTCCTCTTTGCGCCACAACAGCCAGTTAGGGTAATAGCTGACGGGAGAGAGAGGGAGAGAGGGAGAAATAGAGTGGGTTAAAGAGAGAGAGAGAGAAAGAGAAAGAGAAAGAGAAAGGGAGTGAGAGAGAGGGATGGAGAGAGAGAGAAGAAGGAGTGAACCAAGGGAAAAACAGGTAATTACTAGTAATTACTAGTTGAGGAAGACCTGATGATCACTACAGTATAACAGATTGTACTGTTCCTTGTTGAAAAACAGTGAGGAGACCGGATGTGGTACACTCGCCAGGTAACGACTAGGAAATTAGTCCGTAACCTTAAACCCCCTTCGCAATCACAGTGAAACTCTCTTTCTCTCCTTTTCTCTCTCATTGAGAGGAGTTACATAAATCTCAATGTTCCACTCAATAAGTACTTTATAAGTAGGGACTATGGGTCCTTTATTATATTACAATCTTTTTTATTTAGATTGGACATCAAGTAGTGGCAAGTAGCTATGGTTCAACAAGGAGATGGGGTGATACAAACAGAAATATAAGAGGGAGAGACAGAAGCCCTTGTAGATAAATCTTGATTCGTATTTAAAATTTGCTGAAAGTCGTAAGTTGCTTTTTATTTAATTCATTTTTGATCTTGAATTTTGAATAAAACGCCAATATTCTCCCTGTTCCCACCGAAGCGCTGCTGTGAAAAATGTTTTTTTAATCGAACATTACAGATAAAATTTCTTGCAAATAGGTTATCTGAATCAAGGTATTCAGCGGTTCATTTTTGATTTAAATTAAAAACTAAAAGGGGTGTCAAACTGAAACACAAAACAATTTAGAAAAACCAGAGAGTTACAAAAACTAAACCAATAAAAAAGAAACTAAGAAAACTACACAAACTTTTCTGGACACTTTAATTGTTCAAAACAGAAATTGCTCACTTTCAAAAAAGAAGGCTATTTAATGAATTGTGGGTTTAGTTTCTGCTGTGCTAAACCGTGACCTAAAACCCAAAGTATTTAAATTGGAAGTTGTAACATCTACTCTTAACATGAAAATGGTTGTTTGAATAATCAAATTAAACAGCTTTTCACTATCCATAAATTAGCGTGCACTGAATGTGACCACACTTACTCATCTGATCTCTAACTGCAAATTCAGCTCACTTAAAAATAGAACGGATCGTCATGAACCGTAGTGAATCCCGGCGCAGAAAACAAATCTGTGAAACATATAGTCATTCAAAAGGATGACTCCTTTACCCTACGCAACATCGTGAGAACAGGACAAACTTTTCTCAAAGATTTCTGACTCATGTTGATAGGGAAGGGCTCCTAAAAGCGTGGACGTTTTCAGGCCAAGTGTCGCAAGACGGCTTATTGATTTTGAAAAGTGTCTTCCTTGGCTTCTGCGTGACTGGAGAGTAGGTTTCCCAGGGACAAGGGCTTTTATTGGATCAATGGGGAGCGTTTGGTCCATTTGTACCTGTTCGTAACTGATAAGGCATACACTTTAGAGAATTGATACTGATTAAAAGAGGATAAACAAAGCCAATCAACAAACTTGGGAGAAGAAAAGAAGACATAGGAAGAAAATTGAAATGCAGAGTAGCTTTATAAAATATAATACTGTATCCTTTATTAATCCCTTGTGGGGAAATTCATTCTCTGCAATTAACCCATCATGAATAAACCCTGGGGAATAGGCTGCCGGCCACCAGCGGTTCAGCGTCTTGCTTAAGAACGCTTCGAGAACAGACGATTGACTTCCACCTGCACCACGCCGACCCTTAAATGTGACCATTTTTAATCATATGGTATTTTAACTGTCAACAATCAGGGATCATTGTCCGTGTTAATTTTCTCTCAAGTGTGGGACAAGACGTGTAGCGGCTTAAGAGGCCATGTTATTCTGTCACTTAAGACTCATGAGATCATTTAAGTTTCATGTGCATCCCATTATGGTGACACTCGGAGCCTATATCCTAATTCTGCCCCTGTTGACAGGAGTTCGTTACAGTCATGACCTAGATGTTAAACAACAGAGCCAAGTTTGCTTTACAGGACGTAAAAATAACTTGGAGCAAAAGGTTCGGAACACTTGAGTTGAGACGGCATTTTATATATAGTAATTCATAAACATAAAGGATATCTTGGGAAGCCATAACTCACGTACAAAGTTAGAGAGGGAAAGATGTGTGCGGTAGATCTTGTGTTGACATGTGACAGCATTGACTGTTGTAATGGGAAGCTAGTCACTTTAAAGAGGTCAGATCAAAATGTGCCGTTGGGAGTTGTGCCTTCCATCAGCATTGCCACACAATGCCACAGCGGCAGCGGAGTAATTCTCACCCTCGGTTTGTTTTGAAAATTACAGTATCACTTGCACATTATCCACACCCATATAGCGTCCTTTTTTTTGAAGTCAGCTTCAGCCAATGCATAGGTTTTTGTCAAGGCCATTCAAAAGGAATTACCAATAACACAGCTAATAATAAAAGGTTGGTAATGGATACATAGGAGGGTTTGTCATCTTGCTACAGTTTAATCTGACCCGCAGGTACTCCAGCAGCAGATGACATGTAACATGAGACTCAAAGATTCGTTGCATTAGTTCTGCTTAGCTAACCGTGAATGCTAATTGCAGGAAGAACAAACTGAAAGTCTCCCCTCCTTTTCCTCTCTTCTCCCCCTTTGGCCAATGGTAGCGCCTGCTGAAAAAAAAAGAGTATCATACAGGTTCGCTTGTGTCGGGAACAAAGAGGGCTGTTCTGCAAGTCTGATTCAATATGACAAGGAAAGACAAATTGAACATATAATTTACCACAGCTTAAATATTGAGAAAGTCAGTGGTCAAACAGCTTATTAACTTGAACCCGTCTCAATAGAAACCACCCCTTTTTAGAGACACTATTACATTTACAAAGTGGGAATGTGCAGGATAATTACAATAAAGGTTTTGTTTTTCTCTTGCCATTCACAATACACAGTGACACTGACGGAGAGAGAGAGTTTGGAAGATAACTTCAGCATTACTTTGGGGTTTCAATTAAGGGCATGTTCAAACTGGAGCTTGACTAATTCTCTTTTTAGATAGAAGGATAAATACATTCATGGTCATGTGAATTAATATACTCGGTATAGGTATTGTATGATTTAGTATTGCAAAGTTACGTTCCTCAAAAACAGAAATCTGACATGTCACTCAGAGTGGTAGATTCCTCTTCCATACCAGCAACATAACCAAACTCCCTTTAAAGAAATCATCCTGTCAGAGAAATCAGTATTACATTATGACCAAAGGCTACCATCTCAATTATTTGAGGGTGTCCCATTCAGAGGAATCCATCCATGACAAGTCATTGTGAGAAAGAAAGACGATAAAAGAAAGGGGTCGAAGATAGAGAGAGTTAAATCCAGTACTAAAACTGATACTGATACTAATCTGCTGGCAAGGTTAAAGAACCAGTTACACACCAGGGGCTACGAAGCCTCAAAGATGTTGGTCAGCCTGATTCACCAGGCTGTGATCACTCTATGAGGTTCTGACCTGGGCAAATGAGAGGCCACTGCCATAGTGACAGCAACTATCTCCTATCAGTCTTCTATCCAGACATCTATAGGCTACCTGCAGGGCCTTGGGCTAGTGCTATCATATAGCCACTGTATCATGCACTCCTGTCTATACCTTGCAGTGAGATTTATTGTAATTAGAAGATTCCTTTACAAAAGCTAGGGATCAGCGTTTCTTCAGTGATCTTTGCGGAGTCCCATGGGGGACACCCTTTGATCCCGACCTTCGAACTCTAAGGGTTAAGCCTTCCCTTTGCAAATGAGTTTGACATGATGGACCACTTCCTAATTGGTCAATTGCTTAGTGCCATTTCTTGGTGCTTCTGGTTTAACAAGGCTATGTTTGCTTCTCCATTATCCTGTTTTACCACATCAGTGCTGTCTGTTTTGAGATGAATCTCTCTCGAACGTCCAACATATAGCCATAACTTGTCAAACTGTAAAGCGCCAACCATTCATAAGTGGAATGTCATTCCACAATGAAAACAAAAGAAAGAAACTTAATGTCAGATGAAAATGTTACATTTTCTGGAGTGTGCACTAGCTCCCAACACAATAAGATGTTTAAAATCACTCAACTCAAACTCAGTGAGGTCTATGTGGGAGGCTCACACATATTCTCTATTTTCCCTTTTTTCTACTCAGCTCTGCCTCCCACTGTGTGAGCCTGATAATGCTGAGGGCTATAGTAGCTTTTAAACCATCAGAGACATTGGAATAGAGGGCTGGTGGTGTCGAGTCCCACCCTGCAGCATGCAGTTTATACGTTTCTACCCTCTCCCCACCGCCATCTTTTTCCCGATCAGATTAGTTTGTCTAATAGTGAGAGGAAAGGTTGTTGCCTCCGGCCCTGCAGGCTTGGAAGAACAGGTGGCCAAGTGCTGAAATGGCTTCTCTACATCGATCCGGAGAAACAATGTAAGGTCTGCATCTGTGCGTGTCTCTTAAATCATTCATTCAAAGTTTATGCAATTGTACATGATGGGGGTTTTCACAACCTGGGTGCGATTCATTATTCCATCAGTAGTTACAATAATCCAGTCTGTCATCACAAACTAACAGCAATCTTATAATGCTTTTGCATTTGACAGGATCTCTAATACCAGTTTCTAGTTACAATACCATACTGGCCGTAACTGCACCCCGAGACATCTTTAGAATCCACCTGCAGACCGTTACTCAGATGGATTATCCTGTAACCTTTTCCCGATGACCTGTGAGGTTTGTTCACCTGCAGCATCAAGGGAATCTCCTTTGCTAAAATACCTCCACCCCTATACACCGAGAACGTGCCTCACCCGCCGCCTCGTACCAAGACGGATTGTTTGAGGTCGCAGAATTTGTCAGGTCAGAGAATCCCTGGCCTTAGGCCGAGCTAATTACTTTCTAGTGTGACAACGACTCTTTTGAAGAGCTGTTTTCTCGCTGACCAAATCTCTATAAAAGCACCTCCGAGGTGCAAGGGGGCAGAGAGGGAGTGCGCTGTGGAAGGCCGGGGGGGAGTCGGGTTACACCATGGCCGCTGTGATGCATTGTTGGTGGGACGCCTAGGCTCCAGTGCTCCCCCTCCTCCACCAACGGAAACACCACCACCACAACAACCACCTCCGTCCTCCTCTAAGCATCGTCCCTGCAGCTAGCTAGCCGAGAGGCTGATGCAGAGCCACGCAGAAACTCTGACACCAGTCACGGGAACGCAGCCTTCACATGAAACCTTACACCCAACTAATGGTTACAAATCTGTTTTTCAAAGAAATCCCAGGTCTTCCATTTAAACCATAGATTCACGCTGCTCGATATAGATTTGCCAACCCATAGACGACTACGCATGCGCGGTCTACATTGGCAGACAAAACTGATGAGAAAATTATTATTGCACGAGAAATTTTCAAATTGACTCAAAATGGTGGAGTAATATTGTCACAATTACGACGTTTGACCATTCACACTGCGATGATGAAAAAAAAAAAAAAAACAACTCAAACAACAACAACTGTTTCCAAAGAATCGCCTTTGGAAATTGCAGGTGTGTTGTAGCTTTGACTGACACTTCACAGGGATTTCTGCGACCTTTTGCTTTCTTTCTCTTACTCCCTCAAAGACGGTGTATTCCCTTCCAGGGGAGTGATCCCTAATTAGCTGTCAGGTGATAGTGTGCTGCTTTCATTGTGTGTCCTGCTGCTGCTACACTGCAGGCAATGTGGTCAGCAGTCAGTCTTAAGGCTGAAGTGACAGATCATCTCTCTATACACCAGGCCCCTGGAGCTCAAAGAGACCACTTGGTCTTTACAAAGAGACCCCGCCTCTCCGTATTAAAAGGAAGTCAATATCAAATCTCATAACAAACAGATCAGTGACCCAGAAAGAACAAGAGAATTACTTGAGAATCTATCTGTTTGGATTTGTTTGACTCCGAAATTCTGGTGGCCGGATTTCTTACGAAATGATTTACCGCCATTTTTACTTCTTCTATTCGATACCTCTCACGCCATGTCCAGTATTCAGCAGAAAGTCAAAATTTGAAAAGATTGTGCAAAATATTGCGGTTTCCTAACTAAAGCCAAGTCAATTGTGATCGCAAATGTGATTTCTTATGATCTGTCTGTTTCACTACGGATCCCCACCAGACAGCTCCGGTATCCCCACCAGCAGCAGAGCAGAGCTTGTTTGAAGGTCACCGGGGCGTAAACGTTAGACCTCTTTGCGGTCAGGGTAAATGTACAAGGCCGCCCTGCGGGACCACTCCCTCCCTCTCTTTAATCGGCGTATAACAGACCCTTGTAGAGCCAAACTGTCTGCGACACATCAGCACTTAGAAATAAAAACCCCTCTGCCAGCCTGAGAATGGCTGCGGTTGGAGAACCGCAGCTGGATCATTTCAGAGAGACAACACAGACAAGTCTACTAGTAGCAGGAAAACCGGGAAAGGAAATATGATAGACCCCGTGCATCTTATTTCTATCTCCCAGCTTCAAGTCACTTACTCTCTCTAATCATATTAATAAGATATCACGTCTTTGTACATTGATTAACATATGAGTTAATACATGGCTTACTGTGTATTTGCGATAGTATTATCAAGATAAGATGAAAGTCTGCATGATTTTGACAACAGTTTTATATCCCTGTGGCACATGAACCTCCTCTCTCCTCTGTGATTCCTGCATTAATTTTCTCACATGCATGAGGCTGAGGTGTGTGTTTTACAATTTTAGCTGTTGTGACAAAATAAATATGTAAATCAGCATAAGAATATGTCATATTTGAACCAATAGAGCTGGTCAGTTAAACAACTAGATAAGCTGTGGTCCACCAACTATTTCACATAAACAATTAATTTATTTCAGTTGTGGTTGCAAATGACCCCAGCAACGCAAATAGTCTCCGCTTATATGGTGCTCTCATCACCTTGAGGTTTAAAAGCGCTGTAGCCTGGATTCACGCTCACATTCAGGCACCACATCATCAGGAGCGACTAGGGGTTCAGTGTCTTGTGACTTAGGCCCGTAGACAGGAGGAGCCGGGCATTGAACCCCCCACTTGGAGGGATTTTAAAATTTTGGATTCCTTACTTTTCTAAGATATTAAGGCAAATGTGTGTTATCAAACACATAATAACATTTTTGACAATTTCCTAACATGTTGCAGACCTTTTAAATAAACAGTCAATCAAGAAAATTGCTAAACATGCTAATCTGTTGAGAAAATAATGATAGTTTTGGCTCACTAAAAAAATAAGGGGTGAATGATTTAAAGATTTAAGATGGTTTTGTTTCCACCCATATGTGCTTGTCTGGCGTTTATAACAAAACCAGATAAAGGTGTGGCATGGAGCAAGTCGACAGAGGACAAGGCTGAAGCCGCCGAATTTTGGCACCTTTTCCCCCTCTTGAAGTTGTCAGAATGCCCCCACAGGGTGCCCTTCCACTTGAAAATAAATTGTAGTTCTGAATTTTTTTTTTCCTGCTATGTGACCTTCAACGCATGAACCAGTCATCTCAAAATCATAAGAAAATTCCCCCTACAACTTTCACCTACTAGGTTGTGTAAATAAACTACAGCCATTGGAAAAAAAAAAAAAAAATGAGAATTCACAGACATCTTTCTGTCAGTGAATCCAATCATTTGAAGGAGCCGAGAAAGCAAACTTAAGCGTTCTAATGCTCCAGCCGAGAAACTTAATTTACCAATTTGCAGGAAGACAAGATGGCAGGAAACAAACCAATTTGCCACGTGCACTGCGCCCAACAAACCCCAGCCTTGCTCCCCGGCCTCATGAGAGGTAATTATCCCTAAAAAAGAATGCCATGCTGTATTAAGAAGTGGTCGCATCAAAACGAGGGAGACAGCCTCATTACAAGTAATTATGAGGGAATTAGAAACATCATTTAACTAAACGAGCAAATAATGTCCAGGATATTGAAGAAGCTGCCTGCACTTCTGCCGACCGCTGCCAGTCCCATTACAAAAATTGTAGGTCTTTAATAGAATAATGACATGCTTTATCTTCCCTGCCTCACTCTGAGAGGGTCTTTGAGAAGAGGGAAGAGCAAAGGGAGAGAGGGGAGGATGTGAAAACAACTGTTGCAGGGCCCTCTGTTCTCAGTGTGGGCTCACTCTTGAGTGTGTAGCATAAGGCCTTCCAGATAATCCCCCTATTATCCTTACAAATACAAAATGGAGAGCAGAAAATTGTATCTCACATCCATTATTGTGTCAAAGGTAATGCTAATGGACTTATCTCTAGAGTAATAGCGGAGTTCTCTCCACGTACTGTTGCCTATAATAGTTTGATGCATATTGGACAGCGAATGGCACTTCAAAATAGGCAGTTCAAGAAATGGTTGGTAATTTAACAATGAGCCATAGTGCATTTCTCCATTAAAGACCTAATCCAGGGTTTTGGTTAAATATTGGTCTTGGGGAGTTTAACTTGGAGATGGAAAAGCTTTCATTATGGTTCAAATGACAGAGCAGCTTGTGCACGACCTCGAGTTCCAAACGTCTGCAAATGTACTGTTGCGCCGACACTGTCACTCACCATATCTCAAGTTTAAGCTAACAGAACTCGCTCAGACCAAATTCTCTCTGTTCTGATTAAGTTAGAAAATTAAAAACTAGTTTTACGTCAGGCTCATACCGCGTGTGCCTGTTTCACTGCCCTTCAACGGGATGGTTGTGTGCTGGGTCTTTGAGGCATCCCCAATTGTTTTCTCAAAGCTATGACATAATATTTTACTTAATGTGCATTTGGCATTTCTCTGTGCCTGGTAGCGTATTTCTCATCTGTTAAGGAAAAGGGGTGGTGGCTAGGAGGAGGGGGAACAAACACAATTTCCCTTCAGCTCCTTCATTTCCAGTTGATATAAAACAGAATCATGAAAAATCACTTCTGGTCCAAGCTCTCCTTTTTAACCATTAACCCATAAATACAGAAGCTGGTTAAAGCCAGCGGATGACAGGCCCTGCCTCAAAAACCTTGTTATGCTACCCTCAAATTCATTTAGGGAGCAAACAGGTCTTGAGAGTTGTCTGGCTTAATGCATTGCAATCGCTTTTAAAACTCTTGTCTTGAGGCAGACCCGAGGCTCTGCATCTGCTCGTGGTGCTATACTTCATAAACCTCCGCTCTAATAAGAAGCCGCACAAAACCCCTTTAAATCAAACAGCAGTAAATATGTTAGGGGATACTTGAATAGCCAAGTAAATGATGAAGGGGTGGAAAATGTCAAAAGAGTTCAAATATTGGAGTAGAGCGTTGTAAATAAGATGCAGATCATGGTGTCGCAGCCCGTTTAAATTTAAAGATCCCCGATTAAATTACTTTTGATTTACATAGTTTATCTTGATGTAAAAGAGGAGATATTGGGACAGTTTACAACAATTCATTACGATCCTGTAAATATGCTCTAATAACTATTCTGAGAATCAATGCACCCACTGCTGCTCTGTCTCGGCCTCCTCCCCTCCACATTGTGTGTAGCCCACAGTTTCCATTACTCCCATCATAAATTATAGCACAGAGTGAATTACACTTGCTTTTCACCTTAGCAGGCAGGTCTGATGAATCCTAAGGCACAACACATCATCTCAACAAATCTTCATCACCATGCCAGTCGCTGTCTCTTTGCAGTTTAAACCACTTCAAATCATTTTCATTGCCCTGCTATTAAAATGTGTAATTCACACCTGCCATTGCTGTGATACATAGTTACATTGTCCCCCTCCTCTGCCCCCAACCATTCCTCTCTTTCACTTTCGCTCTCAGGCTTGCATTCTGTTCTGTACTGCATCTTCACACATCTCCCTCTCTCTCTTTCTCTGTCCCTCCCATTCTGTCTGTCCTGTAAATCAAACAAACTCAGGTGACAGGCCATGTAGATTTCCCACAAGTCAGTGGGGTGCAAACATCCATCCAAAAGAGTAGCGCATTGCCGTCACACCTGATGACATAATGACCACTTGGAAACTAATAAACAGCTTCATTCAACCAAAGCTATTGCTCCTTTTCATAAGCGTTACTGTCCCCTGTGCTGTTCGCTCTCTCTCTCTCTCTTTCCCTCTCTCTCTCCTATCTGTCACAAATTCATCTCCTAAACCTCTCCTCTTTGCTACTGCTGGAGTTAGCCATAAATCACTTCTGTTGTCTAACACTATCCATTTTCCCAGAAACACAGGGCGGCTGTTGCAGGAATTGGGTCAGGCATAATCTGCAGGGCAGCAGAGCTTGGCTAGTCATGATTCCGCTGGGTAATGTAGCCATTAGCACACAGCAAGAGATTGGAGGGATGGGTAGAGGAGATGGGTGGATCCTTTGCATTGCACATGGTCTGACACCTAAGAAAAGCTGGTAAATGTGCTGGTTTTATCGCTTCCCATCAACCACGAGAATTGTGGCCGTGTTTTTTGGTGTGTGAGAGAGTGTGTGTGCAGGTCTGTGCAACTATCAGCATGTGTGAATATCTGGAGTATGATTATATCAGCTAGCTAACTTTTAGGGACTTCTTTGGAAATCTACGTAACATTTTTGTGTTTCTTGATAGTGTAACGGATAGTCCTTCACTAGACAGGTGAAAAAAAGAGAGCATCCAATGACAAAGAGCATCTTGAACTTTGACAATGTGCCTTTTTATTTGGTCTCTCATTCCAAGTGCTGTTCGTCTGACTTGAACTGAAAGGAGATTCCGCTTTGGCCCGTGTAGCCGTGTTTGTTTCACACCCTGGAAGGAGTTTTATCATTTATATTTACTACTTTGACTTCCCATTTGTGTGACGGCTACACAGAAATGCCTTGTCCACGACAGTGTTTGCGAACTCAAAACCTGAAAGCATACCTCGAACTCGCCACATAATTAAATAGTTTACAATCGTTTTTGGACACATTTTATTTTCCTTAGACGAACAGGGGAGTCACACACCGAGTCTTGCCGAACAAAACTGTCACTGAGCACTACCCTTCTCCCGGAACTTCAGGCGCAATTAAAAACAGCATTTCAAGAGTATCATATAATTTTATGCAACCATAAGAGGTGTTTGCAGTAAATGACATGAAGCAAAGTGAAGTGCAGAATCATGTCTGAAATGTACTGTTCTGAAGTGTGTGTGTTTACACTTTTTATTTGTACAAGCGCCCATTCTCTAATTTATACAAGAGAATATTAGAACATAATCATATAGTTTGTGAGAGCCTACTGTCAGCTATATGTAGGTAAATCAACAAAAAATGAGGGGGGGAGAAAAAAACAAACATACATGACATTTCACTGAAATAGAAAATTTATTGAATGAGAAGGTTATTCTTGAAGGTCTAAATTACAATAGAAACAATGATATTTTTTTTCCATAAAGAGAGAATTGTATTCTCCCATCAGAATGGGGTTTTATGTCAGGCAAAATTAAACAAGTGATATTGTTGTTGTTTTTTTTTTTGTTCTTTTCTTGCAAAATACAGGTCAAACAAACGATGGAATTAAAAACAGCATGTAAAAACCCATTGCCGGACTCCATTTTTCTTGAACATGATATGGGCTCAATCGAGAAGAAGAAAGAAAGAAAAAAAGTACAAAATTATTATAATTAATTATACACATGGTGTATTTTTTAAACATATATGGAAGCTTCATTGCTTTCTTGTGAAACGCACAATTGCTGCATATTAAGAATTTCCTCAACAAATAGGCCTACAATCAATATACAGGGGGGAGGGGGGGTAATGTGGACACACTTATAAGAATGTGGTATTGTTTGTAATATGGTTGACTGAACTGATCCGCAGCGACGGACTGGAGTCGATCAATAGTCGATTTTGTTGTACAGGTTGTATAAAGGTAGCGCTGGCAGGTTGCTCCCCGGGTAATACAGAGGCGTCGGGAAAGCAATAGACCGGGGGACCGGGACCCGCAGCAAGGAGTTATCTCTGAAAACCAGCGGCATCCCCACGAGTGTCTGCGCGGAGGCGTGGGCCATGTTGGCCGCCTCCAGCTCGGCAGAGAGCTGCCGTTTCCATTTGTTCCTCCTGTTCTGAAACCACGTCTTGACCTGAGTCTCCGTCAGCTGCAGGCTGGAGGCCAAGCAGGCCCGCTCCGAGCTGCTCAGGTAGCGCTTCATGTCGAAGGTGGACTCCAGCTGATACACCTGGCTCCGGGAGAAAACCGTACGCGTCTTCTTCTTGGCCGAGGCGCCCTGTTTGTCCGCGCCGTCCACCTGTCTCTCTTCGGACAGCGGGGACATCTGATGGCAGGGTCTCTCCTGCTCCTCCTTGTAATCCTGCAGCAGGGGGGGCGGCAGGTGTGGGCGCCGTGCGAGTCCCTCAGCCCCGGACAGGAGCCCCTTCGCCGGACCTGGACGAGGGACCAACATGGTTAGAGGAAGAAACGCGTTTTTACGCACGCTTTATTTTTTATTTTTTTGATAAACAAAAAAAGTCAAATTTTCTCTCCCTCCCCACGCCGAACACTCGGATTGAGAGTGAGTGAAGTGTGAACTCTGACTTTGACTAAATCGAGCCTGCCGACTTTTAAAACAAACAATCCAGCCTGAGTGCGCCGCGCCGCGCTATTAATTAAATCCCCGCTCTATTTAACGCTCAATTGACGACGCGTAAATGCGGCCATTTTGGGAAACATGTTCCAACGGGGGGGCTTGGAGGGGGGCTGTGTGTGTCTGGTGGGGAGGGGGGGTCTCAATTAGATTGGAAATACGAGGAAAAGGCAGAGGGGGCTAATTGTTCGACCTCCTTCCACTTAATTCCTGCCGCCGCGCCGATGCGCCGATGCGCGGCACAAACAAGCGGCGATGCGCTTTCCGCCCGCTGTAAACACCGGGTAATACTCCGAGCTGAAGTGCGCGATAAAAAAAATAGCAGCCTGGTTATTAAAGTAAGCAACATATCGCTATATATTTAAAAAAAAAAGCCTTAGCTTTTATTTAATGAGCGGGAATTAAATAATAATTATAATAATAATAAATAAGACTCACTTAGACAGGAGAAGTTTTGGCCGCATGGCTGGCTGTGACCCGCGTCCGAGCAAAAGCAGTCGGCCGAGTCCTCCCCGCCGCTGCACTCCTCTTCCGAGGACACAGACAGCGAGCGCCTCCGCGGCGGCGCCGGCGACAGTCCTTTGGAGAGCTCCTTGGTTCCGGTGCGCGGCGTGTTGGACGCCGTGCCGAGGATTGACTGGATGGTGAAGCTCGAAATCGGGCCCGACGAGCACTTGCTCCCGCTGTCTTCCGTGCCACTCATCCTCGCCTCATAACAGTATCGACATTGGCAGAATCTGTCTCTCTCTCGTACTCCCGTTTTTCTTTCCTTTTTTTTTTTGCAGAGTGTGTGGGGGGAGGTGGGTTACACGATCGGTGCGAAAAAAGAAAAAAAAAGCGTCTTTGTGATTTTTTTTTCTTTCTGTTTAATTGTGGATTTTTTTTTTTTACATTTAAGGAGTTTGAGGTGTTTTTTCTAGAGCTCGGGGATCACGAGTGTATTCCTGGTCCTCCTCCTCACGCACTGGATCAGGGGGCTGCAAGGTTGCGTGGGCTCATTTGCATGTAGGTAAGCTCCTCCTGAGCCAATTGCCGCCTCTAACCGGAGCCCGGAAATTTCAAACTCCTGACGGCGGGTTTGGGGAGACGGGCTGAATGGGGTGGGGGTTGGAGAACAAGAGGTCCGAACACTTTGAATAAATAGCCACCTGTTCTTCTCGGCTATACTGATCTTTCATTTTATTTTCTTGTTGACGGATTTATAAAGGCGTGGTCTATTCCGATCCTAGTACAGTGGATTTCATTTTACCGAGGAAAATATTTGTGGTGTTAAATTTAAAAAACGGTGATTAAATCATGTAAAATAGTCTTAGGAAGCATGATGAACTCTCACACGCACAAAGATACACACACACTTACGGATGTCCAAATTACCCGGGCAGCAACGGAAATACTGATGCTTAACTCTTTTTTTTTTACGCTTAACTCTTTTTTGGGGGGCGGCGGAAAATAATAAACTCATTCCGCGTCCATTTTCAGCGATTAAGAATTAATTCGATCATTAGCGAACTAATCTGCCTTGTGATGACCGCACCGCGCGGCGGAGGCCCGGCTAATTGATTAATTGATCGGAAGAGGCGGGGACGCGCGTCGGGAGCGGGGGGGAGGGGGGGAGACGCTCCTCCACCACCCTCCTCCTCTCGCTCCCCGCTCCGGGACAGCTGCGGGGCTAGAGCTGGCGGGTTCGGGCACATTATCCTTCTTTTTAGTGCTTTTGTGAAGGGAGAGGATCCAGACGTATTACAAATAGTCGGCTGTAATCACCACCTCAGCAGCGACCCACGTCCACCACAACCATCCCCGGTAGCCCACACAACCAATCGTGTCACCATGACCATCATCACCCCCTCCCCGGGTCGAAGCATCCGGATCTACGTATAAATATCCCAAATAACAGCTGCTGAAGGATCTGAACTATTAACAAAACGCTTACACGCGAAGGTTTGGGTGGGGGGATTTCTGAAGGTGGCGGGATGTGTGTGTGTGCTGGGGGGGGTATGAGCGAGGCCGGGGCAGGATGCTGAATTTATGGCGGTTACACATAAGGCGTGAAATCTGCAATGACAGTTAAATGGGTTTATTTTATATGCCGCTCTTCTCAAACAAAGACCTTTTTTGTGAGTGAGTGTGTGTGTGTGTGTGTGTGTGTGTGCGTGTGTGTGTGTGTGTGTGTGTGTGTGTGTCAGGACTCATACATCACTTCCGCAAAGTGAAACGAGTTTATCGCCGCATTGGACACCTTTCTATTTATCCGTTTATTCATTTATCTATCTATTTCTTTATTTGATGCCGAATAAGGTACTTTGGCCGAACAGCTGTTCCCCATCCATGATCATGAACCCCTTGTTCTTCCTCTACCCCCCCCCCCTTAAAAAAAAACAAAAAAAAACAGCCGATCGACCTCGGAGTCCGCTCTCTGTCACGGTGATCGGTGGCGAGCGGCTCGCCCTACCGCAAGAACGGAACAAGATCTTTACCGGGAGAGGAAAAAAAAAGGGGGGGTCTGAGAGAGACAGATGAAGTTATGGCGCGCGTTGATCTGGAAATCAAGCTTCGATAAATATTAAACAAAGCCCCCCCCTTACCCCCCCTCCCCAACCCGTCTTACACGTGTGTATTATGATGTATGGCGTGTCCGCTTCTAGAATAAGGAAATTACCGGAGAAAATGATATCAATAAATTTTATAAGTATAAACGTTGATTATGTTTCGATTTTCATTCAAGGGAGCTGGAGCCCTGCTCCTTTTTTTTTTTTTTTTTTTTTTACAGGAGGCGTTTGCGTGCGTGTGCGCGGAACACAGAGAGGATAGAGTGAGGGAGAGAGAGAAAGAGAGAGAGGAGAGGGGTGAGTTGTAAACGCACAGAGCACCCTGGAGGTGTACAATTTATGTAATCTGACTGTGGAAATGAACTGGGTAATTTATTGGAAAACACAAAGTCAGGAAGATTGGATCAGTACAGCCTATCCAAGGGCTCCTATCCATCAAGTTCCAATTAACAACCTAACCATTGAGTTTTAATGGCTTTCCAATCTACTGCCCTGATAGACTCATCAATTCCTCGGGGAGAAATTAAGAAAATCGACCGCCCCTCGGCGTTCCGGTGTCATTCTTCACGGCAACTATATGTCAAATTAAAAACACAATTAAAATTTAAACTGTTCCAATCAGACGGTGCCCTGCAACCTATGTTTCACTTAATAGAACTTTGATTAAAATCGGATGCTCGCGTTCAATCAGAAAAGCAAATTGGATGAGTTTTTTTGTTGTTTTTTTTTTAACACGCTCCGGGAAATAGCACTCGGACACACAAGACGCATTTCACCAGGGGGGTGGAGGGGTGTCTTCGTTTGGTGCGTGGTTGCGTGAATCCACGCAAAGTCAGTGTTTCCGAGGGAGGGGTACGTTTGCATGGATGCGTCTTTTTACGCACGTTTGGCACCTCTGTGGCCAAATTGCGTGTGTGTGTTTTTTTTTTAATCATCTACGCGCGCAATCGTTCACGTGAAATTTGAGATCCCAGTCCGGGGACAAATCTCATCCCGCGCACACCGAGGCCAAAATCCGCATCCTTTGCGATATCTCAGGAGCTTTCGCCGAAAATGTTTCTTTTTTTCTTCAAGGCTTTGACGCGCAAGTGAGTTCCAATGTTGTGCGCGCAGCTCCGGGGCGCCCATGGATGGCGAACGTAGAGGACACATCCGTCACTCACCACGCGTGTTTCCAACCCACCCCCACCCCCACCCATAAATGATATGGCTTAAAATTACCCATTCAGCACTCCATTTTAATGCAGCGCACTAAGCGCGCTCCGCGGTCACGTCCGTTTGCCCCCTCCCCATCCCTGCAAATGTACTTTATCTGATTTCGTCCCCCCGCTCCCCTATTCTCCTTTACATAAAGTCAAACAAATGGAAATTATCGAGTGGTAATTTTTTCAATTTATGCGCGAAAATCAAGGTCACACGCCGGAGCGGGAGCGACCCGCCCCTGCATGCGTGGACGTTGCCCTTGCTTGACGCACTGCGCCGCAGACGTTCGCGGATCGATACGTGCCAGAGGAATAATGCCATATCAATCTATTAATTTGCGGTAATGGAGCCGCGCCGAGTGTGCGTGGAAGGTGCGCGTCGATACTCGGGTGATCCTGACGATAATCTGAATGAACCCTTTGTCTGCTGATGAGGTCGTCATAACCATCATGGACTTTTTAGAGTTGCCGAATTCACGTTCAATAAGATGGAAGCAGGAAATTATGAAAAATAAAATAATTATTGTTATATTTACTTGGTGCTATGAACGCTACTTTCAGCCTGGGTTTGGGATTAAAATATTTGGCAATATCATATAAACAGACTCTCAAAACAAAGTACACAAACATGTCGCCAGGCTTCTAAGTGTTTGCCAAAGTACACCTGTCACCTGTTCGCACTCTGCATACATTTACATGGATGGGTCATTAAAATAATATATGTGTGGGATTGATATGTGATTCACGTATGGTCGTGAAAAGCTCGTATTAATAACGTATTAATAAATTAGTATTGTCATATTGCATTTGTTGTAAATTCTCAAAAAACGTCTTAGGACATTTGAAATGGGTTAAAATACGTTGCTGATCAAAAATTGAAATGAGTTTACTTCCACTTGGAAGTGTCAAAACTAGTTTCTAGATTTGGTATGATCTCTGAACAGTGTATGTATGTATGTATGTATGTATATAAATTGAAATTTTGTTTCTATGTATGCGCACGTGCGTGCGCGCGTGCACACACACACACACACACACACACACACACACACACACACACACACACACACACACACACACACACACACACACACACACACACACTCGTTGAGAGAATCGCATCAAGTGTCCAGTGACACTTGTAGGATTATATCCAGTACAAAGTGCCGGTTAAATAATTGATGTCCAGTTTGGAATTTTACACTTTCATATTTTTCCTCTTTTTTTATGTCAAACCATCAGAAATATGTTTTAAAATAATCTTTCAAACGGGAAGTAAATATGAGCCGTCATATTCACCGGTGTATCTGATTCTTCTGTTTCTACACAAACACAGATTCATGGAGTGGCAGAGAGAGATGGGGGTGGGAAGGTAAAGACAGTATCTCACTCTCAGGGAGTAATGTCCTCTTCTGGATACATTAACCATAATTTTGGCAAGATGGTGGCAATTACACATCTAATTGACTGAGCCATCCTTTATGTAAATTTAACGTTTTTAAAGTATATATTGCGGGGAGATGATTTAAAAAACACCTGCTCAAGCTTCAAGTGTGTGTGTGTGTGTGTGTGTTTGCATTTTAACATATAGCCAAACCTGCCCATAATCGTATAACTCAATTTTTAAATGGACTGCCAGAAAAAAAATCAGCTGATTTAGTTTGACAGCAGAAGAGTAGAAATTCCCCACACGTTATAAATGGTCAAACAGAGCACACGGTATAATCCTAAATATAGTAATCAATATTTTCCATTTATTTCACAACATTGTTCAGCAATACAATATCAAAACGTCAGGTTTGTTTTTTTATGTACAAAGAGGTCGCAGACATGGCATATCCTCCCCTCGTTAAATATTTACATTCTCATATTGTGACGCGCAGGGTGTGTATCTGTGTGTGTGTGTGTGTGTGCGTGTGTGTGTGTGTGTGTGTGTGTGTGTGTGTGTGTGTGTGTGTGTGAGTGTTGGGATAATTTAGAAGTGTGTGAGGAGCAGAAAGGGTCACAGCCACCCAGGTATTTTACAGTTGAGAGTGTCTTGATTGTCACCCGTCGAGCTCTTTTAAAAGTAAAAAAAAAAAATTAAATAAATAAAAATGGAAAAATATATAAAATAATTGGATCTAACGCAACTCGATGATGCTCTGCCGTGGGTCGAGATCAACAGGACCGGGACTTCCGTCCGCCCAGTGTATTGCACATAATCACCGTGTAACCGTTACTCATCAATTTAAGCACATTTATATTATCGCGATATTCATACGTAGAAATCTCGCATTTTCAGGCTGACAGTGACTGTAAACAAGTTCGTTCGTTTTTGTTTCATATACACATATATATATATATATATATATATATATATATACATATACATATATATATATGAACATTGTATATGTGTTTATAAGTCACTAAAACGTTGTGAATCATATGAGACACTCATCAGCAGGCAGTGTAAGCAGGTAGACTCCTGAGGTGGTAGCGTTGATATTATTATTATCACTAATAATAACAATAATAATAATACAATAATGATAATGCTGATAATAATAAAAAAAATGTTGAATTGTCGGTTCACATGTAAACGGCAGCTTTATGGGAAAATGACAATATTATTCGGTCCATCTTGACCTGTCAGTGTCTTTTTTTTTCTCTCTTCATTTTCGCCAGTTGTACAAAAATATTGACTGTTTCTTTTCTTTTTTTCTTTTTCTTTGCTCCTTACGGACCGGGCTCATTTCGGACGCAGAAAGCCTTTCTCAAACGGGCCTGAGCAGCGGCACGGAGGTGACGATGGGATGAGAGTAGTAGACGCCGGGGTGCGGGAAGGTGAGCAGCGGCTGGCTCACTGGCACGTTGGCGGCTGCGGCGGCGGCTGCGGCTGCGGCTGCCGCGGCGGCGGCTCCGCTCTCCGCAGCTGAGTTTTCGTGGTAGAGGATCGGCACCCGGACTATCCTCTGCGCCGCGGCGTGGCTCAGGTTGGCGGCCTCCAGCTCCGCGGCCAGCTGCCGCTTCCACTTGTTCCTCCGGTTCTGGAACCAGATCTTCACCTGGGTCTCCGTCAGGTGCAGGGAGGCGGCGAGGCCGGCCCGCTCCGAGCTGCTCAGGTAGCGCTTCATGTCGAAGGTGGACTCCAGCTGGAACACCTGGCTCCGGGAGAAAACCGTGCGCGTCTTCTTCTTGCGGCACGGCTTCTTGTCCTCGTCCCGCTTCTTCCAGTCCTCCAGCTCCTCCTTCTTGGCCTCCTCCGCGTCGCTCTCCTCCAGGATGATCTCGTCGCCGCTCTTGCTGTTGTTGTGTTCGTCATCCTCCTCGTCGTCTTTGGCGTCCGGTTCCGATTTCAGGACCAGATCCGGCGAGTCCCGGTCGGTGCCCGAAGTCGGGGGGGAGTCTCTAGCTCCCAGTTTGTCGGCGACTGAAAACGGAGACATGTTTCATGTTTTTTTTTTTTTATTTGTGAACACTCTGTGTATTTTAATTTATTTCCGTTTTGTTAACTCGATCCATAACATATCAGCGGTCATTTTATTAAGACAAATAAATATGTAATGCGGGTTGCCTTTCGGATGGAGACGTGACAGTGTCCCTCAAATGTTTTGTTTTTTGATTGCCACGAGGGCGAAGGAAAAAATTATAGCAGTTAAGCATTTGTCTACTCGTTTTTTTGTTTTTTTTTTAGTATTTATCGATGCATAATGCTGTGCACTTAGAGCAGCAAGGCCCGGGTGCGTCAATTCACCCGGGCCAACAAGAACCCCCTCTTATGCCCCTATCAGTTCCTTTACTAAGCACGTTGTTACATTTACATATAAAAGTCACTTTTGCCGGAATCTATCGCAAGACTGATCCCCCCCACCCCCCGCCAAAAAAAATAAATAAATCAATAAACGAAACAAGGTGCGACCACCGCCCACTGAGATGCGGGTCTCACCTTCGGTTCTGTGCAGGTGCGCGGCGGAGCTGAGGGTGTAGGGGTACCACCAGGCCGAGGTGCGCTCCAGGTAATGCGCCGGCAGATTGAACCTCTGCGCCGGCAGGTCAAATCGTGGGAAACTGAAGTCCCCGACCTGGGAGAGAGAGAATCCCGCCTCCAGGGCCGCTTTGGTGGCGGCCAGCACCGGCTTGGGTTTGGACGGCTTGCTGTCACAGTTCAGCAGGTTCTTTATAAAGAAAGGCGAGTCTTTGGCCGGAGCGCACGTCTCTGGGGTCGTCTCTGGCATGGCTGTGGCTCAGTGGTCCGAGCGACGCAGACCACGGAAGTTAAAAATTAAATAGAAATATATTCAAACAAAAAAAAAAGGAAATAAAGCTTGGGTGGTTGATATCCTCCTCAGTGGGACCCCCGGTATGACTCTCCTCTTAAACTAAGAGATGCGGCACCGCGCGTCAAAACAACAACAATAACAAAAATAGACCGTCCGCTCTCCTCTACGAGCAGTGGAAATAAAATAAAAAACATTTACAAACGCCGAGAGGGATCATCCTCGGGGGGGGGGGGGGTGTTCTTCTTTTTTTTTTTCTCGTCAAAAACCGCGTCCGCCGTTTGTCAGTCAGTGTGGCGTCCAATGCTAATGATGAAATAAAAATGTCATCCAAGTTAAATGCGGAAAGTATAGGCGATTGGGCATGTACAATGGCAAATGGGATTAAGGGAGAGACTGCGAGGAGGGAGAGAGAGGGAGAGAGAGAGTGAGAGAGAGGGAAGGAGGGAGGGAAAAGGAGAGAGAGTCCTCCCCCCTGTGAGCTCTGGCTGCAGGCGGTGCGCTCTCCCCTGTTATTGGTCTCATAAAGTCCAATTAGGCAGCAAATGAACACGGAGGCTATTGGCGCCAAAAAAGGATGGTTTGGGAGAAGCGCCTCGAACGCACCACCGACGACACGCACAGTCCGCTTTCACATACGACGGCGCACTTCCACTCAGATTGCAGGTGTTTATTTTCAAATCCTTCTCCAAAAAAATCCAGCTGCAAAGAGGAATATTTAAATAAAGAAACCACAGCGTAAAGACGAGTCGTTCAGAATTAAACATCTGATTTAAAAGCTCACAAGCGTGCGTGCGTGCGTGCGTGCGTGTGTGTGTGTGTGTGTGTGTGTGTGTGAGTGCGAGCACTCACTGAGACTACATTTCAAGCTCGTCAAAAAAGGTACAAAAGTAGGGTGCCATTTTTTTCAAATTGATATCACATCCTGCTGCAGAGCACTTCGAAAATAATAAAGAAGATTCCTAAAAATGAAGAAATAAAAAAAAAAATCACATCCTCTCCAGCAACAAAATACAGCGTGTGATGTCATCACCGTCTCAACACCTCACACTGGATATGTATATATTATTTATTTTGACATAAATAAATAACTGAAGGCCCAGAGATGTAGCTGCGGAGCTTCAACGTGTCACCAACGGGCGATTAGATTCATATTTCTAATTCATTGATTTTCGACAAGGGCCCCTTGCAATGGGGACTGCGGAGTCGCCAGGTCATTTATTCCTCCCTAATCGATTTGGTTAATTCACCTATCAGATTGCACTCTTTGTAAATGCGCCGTGTATATTCACTCACTGATATTAATTGACTTGTTGGAGGAAATTTAAAAAAGGAAAAAAAAAAAAAGCATGGCCCTGGATCGCTGCTGTAGATGGGGTGAAAAACGGGGAGACAGCGCCCTCTGTAGGGGGAAGGGCGACATGCAGAGTGTGAAAAGGCGGCCAGAGTGCATTACTGGTTCTAGGTCTCTTGGGTGGAAAATGGATCTCAAATCCGGTCCAAAATCCCCAACCTAGCATTGTCTGGCATTAGAAATAATAACAAATATCATGGGTTCTCATTTGGAATGACAATACGCGAAGGGTTAAAGCTGATTGCACCTGCTCATGCAAAGAGTCAATTTCTTGTCATTATCAATATTAAGAATATTGGTCTTTCTTGCACTACTCTGATGTGACACGGACTCCTGCAACAGTGGAAAGTTAAGTTGAAGAGTCGCTCTGATATGCCTCTATGCTTTTTCTCCCAGATCTGTATTTGGACATTCAGAAAAGAGATTCTGTGTGAAATGAAAGGCACCGCTATAGGGGAAATGGTGGTTCTTGGCATCGTATCATACCCCCCTGACATCATCAGCGGTGTTTTTGCACCATTGATGTGATTAATGTTCGTTACTCATTGGGTATGCAGCTCAGGAGGAAGTATTCTGTTACTGTGATGGAATTATCATCTTTATACCGTTTCACATCATGGGTATTTTATAGCACTGTCAGAGGTGCAGACTGTTCGGCGGGAGTCTTCCCCCACTAGTTGCATCAGCCAGTGTTTGTGGATAAAAACCTGGTGGCGATATTCTAAAAGTTTTTACCAGCTGACACACCCTTAAATGTTTTGTTTTAAATTTTATATTCATACAATTTTTTTTTAATCTCCTAATTTCATTGAATTAGTGACACTCAAACAAGAGGTACTTAAAAATTTCGTTGCCTCTAAACCATTTGGGAAAACCCCGTACTTACAGTGAGATGTCTCAAAAAAAAAAAGCTAAATAAATTAATGAATAAAAACTAAAAAATTTGCTCTTGCACCTCAGCGTAGTAGTTGCACATACTGGTTAATTACTTTCTGTAAAAAAAACAAATACACATGACAGATTTTTTAACATAATTCTGCAAAATAATCACCTGAGATTTAGTGCCAAAATAACCATATAGTTTAGAGTCTGTTTTTTTCCTGATATATTTTCATAATTCTGATTTCATTAATACACAATTTATATATATTGCACACAGATGTTTTCCATACATGCAGGTCAACACATTTCTGTACACTTAAAAACAAGAACAAGGTATATTCTAATAACCAAACTAGCTTCCTTTTTAAAAAAAATGGGTAGTGTTTTATCAGTCAATTAACAATGGACATATATGCTTGATTTATTCATTTTGTGTAAATAGGTGCAGGGTAGAATGTAAATTTTTGCACATAATAAAAAGACTATTTCAACAACCAGGAGGAACAATGTAGACAAAAACACCACGATTATATAAACGGATAATTTCAGTAGGAGTGTGTTTAAGGTGTTACGATTATTAAAACATTTTAGTATTAACTCAGATGAAGAAAATAATGTTATATTGATAATTTACCTTCAACAAAGCCCCAAGTCAATCAGCTGGGACTAAAAATACACAGAATGCAAGAAATAATCTCCAAGAATCTTATAACATTGCAGAAAATACGTTTCCTATTATCCAGTGATTAGTAGCAGGCAGGGGGGACAGTGGCCATATAGGCCTCCTGAATGTTCCATAAGTCTATTTTTGTTGCTCCTTGGGTAGGTTACTATGACTTTTATATTATTTATTTCAAAGCGCCTAGATATTGATTATTTCACAAGGAAAAATGACAAATGGCAGGAGGGAATGACACGGTCAGCAGGTTCTATTAGAGAAATGATAGTGTTGCTCGTGGTTTGTTAAAAGGTCCAGTTTAGATACTTTATAGGTTTACATCCATCATCTTCTAATGACCTATTTGATGAAAAACACGCGCTCGGGTGACAACGGCTCTGTGCAGCCAACTTCACTTTGTAATTGCTCCCATATTAAATATAGATTTTTGTTTTGATATCTTGTGAGAATTCCTTTCTGCGGGTCAAAAGTGTGATAAAAAAACATAGATGTGGTCTCAAAAGCTCGGTGAAAGAAAAGCTGTTGAAAAAAAAAAGGAATATGAAATGCTGACATTGAAACTGGAGGTTCTGAAGTGTATTTCAATGCTTTTATAGAAATGCGGCAGTATTGCACTGTAAAATTTATCGACATGCCTGGGTATATGAACACACTGTACAATAATAATCATAATACCAATACTCTGATTACATTGTTTAATACAAAATTATATTGTAAATTAGTATTATTAGTGACTTCTGTAACAATTTAACTGATGTGGCATGTCCTGATGATGTTTTGTAGTCAAATCTACAAGAACTCCTTATGTTATTGAGTACCTCTAATATCAAAAGGGGTAGTTAAACACTTCATGTCCATATTGAGGAATTTAATGTTGTGTTTCCTTCTAAATTTCAGTGACGTATCACAGACTGTTGTTGGGAAATACTCAAGTAAGCTCAATATATGTGGAATAAGGATCCACTTCTCACCTTGTGATAAATAATCGCTATCCACCATCATCTCCAAAACTCTGAAATTTTGTTTTAAGCCCCTTCTGTGTTCGGTAAAACTAAAGACAGACAGAATTACAGTCCGTTCAAGTAACATAATGCAACATTTTTGGCCTTTGTCATTCCATTATATGGCTTGGTCAAACATGGATTTCATCTGAGCCAACAAAACTTACACTTGTTAATGTTTCGGCATGTTTGGGAGCAGCATTTAAAAGCAAATGTTAAATTGTATTAGACTGTATCAACACAGGCAACTGCATTTATCGCGAAAAGCTTTCCACCCTTGTGTCCTTTCCACACTTAACTGGACACTCTTGTTGGGACGAACCATTAAACCACTGAAGGCCATACAGAGATTGCTTGGATTCAAGTATTGCATTTAACTTGTAAAGAAATTGGTGGCCGTCCACTGACCCGGCAAGGTTTAATTGGGATTGTGCAGGTATTGATTCTAAGAGGCCAACTGGATCTTGACTTACAGCCTGATTAGCTTTTATGCGGCCTTTTGCACCAGCCATTCGAAGAAGCTCAATGTCATTTAGTTCAAACACTTGAGGGAATTCTTTTACTTCCTGCGTAAACAGGAAACAGCATGTACTTTAAATGAAGACGAGAATTTGCGGGGCAAATGTTGAATTGTATCGCAAAGCTATAATCAAGGATGGTTCAATGACACGTACTATTGCAACCATGAATATTCAGATATTGCTCAGCCCTAACTTAGAACAGCAAAGGACATATCATTTCAATGTAATCTTTGCTTTTTAATCATTATATGTGATCCAAGGATTTGGAGAAGGATCTGCCCCAGTGGACAACACATCCTTCAGAAACAGTTCTGAAAATCTAGCATGCTAATAGTTGATAGGAGTGCATCAATTATAAATCTGAACATTTTTTCTAATCGTCTTCATACTTCCCTCACTTTGTTTCTACATTGTTTCCAAGTAGGGATAAAAATCTCTATACTTTAGTTGTAAACAGTCAAAAGAGCATTGAGGCCCTTTTTCTCTCTTATGAGGAGGTCTATTCAAGCCCTCCAGGCACCCGGCTTCAATATCCACCTTCTGTACCATCAAAAATCTAGCCTGTATCGTCATTGAGTCTGGGCTTTTACCCAGGCTTCCTGGATGTGTCATTACAACTCGGTAATCTGGACAGGACAACAGAAAAGTTCTCATCAGTGTCAGCCCAAGATATAGATATGGGCCGGGTAACAAATGGCCAAATGCACAGGCAGCGGAGCAGACCATCAATAAAGCAATTTCTTGTGTCATAACAGCTCCGCATTTCCTAAAGCCAACCTTTCAAAACTTTTCCCTCTGCAAATCGCTGCAGCCCCACCATTAGAGTCTTGCCTTGTGAATTTAATGGATTCCGTACAAATAATATTCCACCATAATGGAAAAGGTTGAAGTCACTGAAGACAGATGAAGTCATAAACACGTATAATTGAGAATCAAAGACCGATAAATTTTAAACTGCTATCCATTTTCTCTTTTTAGATGATGATCTATGTCACAGTGGCTGCAGGAAAATGGAAGAGATTATGGGGGAAAATTATAACAATAAATTTTCTAAACATACACCTTGATTATGCTTCGATTTTTTGGTGGGGTAGAGGGTGAGAGAGGCGGTTAGAAAGAAGGCTGGGATTGCTGATAGCTTGCTGGCAAAATGGCACCATAAAATAGGTTCCCTGCTCTTTTGCCTGCAGAGCGTAGGCATGCCTGGAGGTGTGACCCCCCCCTCCCTTTAAATGGGGTAAATGAATTGTGTAATTTATTGCAAACGTGCACACAGTGAGATTAGATCAGCATATCCCATCAAAGGAACAACAATCAATCAGCCTCTAGTTAACAGCTTGAAACACATAAACCAGGGCACCTAATGGCTTTCCAATTTAACAGATTGATAGACTTATCCGGTCCTAAGGGATGAATTAAGAAAACCGGGTACTTTCACACAGGCACTGGCACTTTTGACAGAAACCTTTCCCCCCTTCCAGCACAGTTGCCATCTTTACTCCGAAATACAGAGATAAGGTTAAACTGAAAATAAAGAAAAGGTTGGTTTTCACTCCTCTTTTTTTCTGTTCTTTCAGTTTGAGAAACCACTCCAGACAGAGCTGATTTGTTATTCAGATGAGGTAGGAGTGGAAGTGTGTCAGATGTTGAGAATGGGCTCATTTTAATGACCTGATTGTCGTGGGTCATTTGGAAACTGTGAAATCGAGGGAACCATTCAAAGCCACTTAACAATATCAAAATGCGAGCAGGCTGACACATTTAACCAAAAATGTGGTTTGGATAAGTTGAACTTATTTGTTTTGCAAACACCCCATTGATTGACTTGAAGTATAAAATGAATGCTTGAAATTTGAGGTAATACATTTTGTTTTCATGGCCACAGTTTGTCTAGCAAGATACGGCAGATAGAGTATTTTATTGGAGTTATCACCTTAGTTTACACTTGAGACAGAAAAAGAGCGAATAGGGAACTTGAATCAGCTAACAAAACCACTAGACATCATGCCTCAAGCAACACTATACATCTGGGTTGCTTATTCCCATCCAAAAGACAAAGGCTGATTCATACTAAAAGCAGTAGTTAAACAAGACACAGCACAGGAAAAACTTAAAATACCTGGTACACAAGATTATACAATCCAACACTTCTTCACAATCTTCAACAATTACATAAAACAAACTGAAGTAGTGATTCATTAATACAAATGACAAGATGTTACTGTCCCTTGTTCCAAGTTCTTAGGTGAAGCACATCTAGAAGCCCGATTCAGGCTGTAGAGAAGCTATCTACAACAATCAACAAGCAAACTATCAGCAGGCTAACACCCTACCAAACAGACACCACTTACCTACATTAGCCAACAGCAGCCTGAAGGATATTTGGGGTTTTCAAGTGGGCACCTTCCTTCATCTGTGTTTCATCGAGTTAGGCCCATGAGACCTCAAGGAGGTTCGACAGTGAAATCCAGCATCCTGGGAACCCCCCCTCCATGCTTCATAGCTGATCAACAAGCAAACAATCTTTCCTTAGCAACATCTCCAGCTACCATGCTTGCTCCAAAACATTCCCTTGCTTGTTCTGCTGCCAGAGACACGTTGCTAATCACAAGTTTCAAGCTCTTGCCGTGAATGTCCAACTCAGTCAGCAGAGCAACAACAGACTTTGCCACAAACCCATGACAGCCCACCTCCACAGGCCGCACCCGAGTCCTTCAACCTGTCTGTTCTGCCTCTGCTGCCATCTCAGCATAACTAGCTTTTTTACACTAACTAGCCTCTTCAACTCGATCCTCCCAGGGAGCCGTATGCTCAATAAACTTCATATTCTCTCTCACTACGTCCATAAATCTTCTCTTTGGTCTTCCTCTGGACATACTGCCTGGCAGCTCCAATTCCAACATTGAGAAATCCTGCATTTGCTTATTCTGTTCATAAAAATTCTCATTAATTTGCATATCTGTATTTGCCCTCATTAGAGACAACGACCATGGATAAGTTAAAATATATTTGTATGAAGGCCTTCGCAGCTTTGAAACTGACACAAAAGATGAGCTTACAAGAAGCATTGGATATTGTTAAACAACAGTACTGTTTTGCAAACACAGAGCCTTGACCCAAAGAAATAGTGTAATGAAACCTCCTGAGGAGTCAGCCAATCTCTATGTGTCACTGCATAATTGAATAGCTGTTGGTATCAAGGATGTGATCCTGACATGGATGAGAAAGTGTTACCCAAGACCTCAGCAAGAAGACCACAAATAAGTCTTGTACCACAGAGAGTGCATACACAGACAAGAGCGTCCACTTCAATCTATCAAAAAGCCTCCAAATGCATGACAAAGCCAGTGGACAGTGATATGCACACTAAAGAGGGGCTGCGCCATCTCATCACAATTAACTATGCGGACAGTTTGGGTCAATGTCATCTAACCCCTTCAAGAAATGGATCAGGATTCAACTCATGGGTTGGAAATGAACCAAAACCGAACACTGAGTGGTCAATGGATTGTCAAAGATGCAAGAGTCAATTTCCAACAAGTCAAAACATACAACTTCAACTGCCACTTCCACTCTTGTTTCATTTTTTCTTATTTCCATAGAGAAGTTAAGAATCTGTGTCTGTAAGCCACACAATGGGAGGAATGCTGACAAACTCAAGATGATAACGGACTATGCGAGCTCAGTAGAGGCAACAGTTTTTTTTCTCATGCAAATGAACAAAAACTGCATTTTTGTGCATAACGCTAGTACTTGCATCTTTCCGGTGGCCAACTTTAATGTATTTTGATTGGTCAGTTGGTGTCAAGGAGCCTTGACCCTTGACCTGCTTGTATATGTTTGCTTTTTCAAATATTTTAAATATGTTTGCTTTTTCAAATTTGGCAACAATGACAAAGAATTTGATGTTGGTCACACTGGATGGAATATTGTCGACATAAAGCTAGCAGAGGCTGCAGATACCTCAATTTACCCAGTTAGTTGTAGGAAGTATTCCCAAAACATTAAACTAAATAAAAAATAATTTGAGTCTTCCTGTTTCAGCAGCACAGGACACATAAAAGGGAAGACCAATAATCTTTAATGGCTTCTCAAAATTGCTCTCTTAATATATCAAGCTTTCATAGAAAACCCTTGACAAGTCTATCTTCCTAACATCTTAATGCACCGCAAAGTCCTCGGGGCACCGGGAAAATTAACCATTCAACAGCAATAAATAACCGATTGTGACTCAAGGGGACTTCACATCAGTCTCTCTTTAACACACACACACACACACACACACACACACACACACACACACACACACACACACACACACACACACACACACACACACACACACACACACACACACACAGAGACCCAAGTCCAATCAAATGTTTTGTCACTGACATAAAATGTCGTATGCTATGGACAGAGTTAAATTGTATAAAAAGTTCCACCTTTTTTTTACTTAAAAGTCGGTACAACAAATATGGATGGTTACTCTTACAAACAGAACTGGAGAGACCATTGAAGGGAGGGTCCCATTCACCTCTGAGCAAGATTGACTTCTGGGCATAATTTTCTCCAGTGTTCTTCCCACAAAACAACCACATCATCAGCAGCCAGTTAAATTTGTTGTTTAACTTAAATGAAAATACAGTCCTGTAATCTTGCAACTCGCCGACAGTACATTAAAGCATTGCAGTTGAATGTGTACATATGGAAGGGCCTCTCAAAAGAAGTTATCCACCTTTTTAAAAACAGTTTTTATTTACTTCTGGAAGCTTTTTTGCCATGTAAGCAGCATGTGATTGAAACCCCACTTGTAATTGCACATTTTGGCCACTATGTCAAGTTGACCTCAACAGTGTTCACTCTTCATGAGGGCTTAGAAGTGGGTTCTATTAAAGGTACAATTTGTAGCCGATCTTAAGAAGCTAGTGCATCATATTTCAAGCTTAGAAGCAATAGGCGGCAGGATATTACTGGAAAATTGGGTTGTCCACCCTGATTGTACGGAACAAGGAAATGCTAACTTCTTCACCATGAACAAAGACAGAAACTCAGTTTACTTCCCCATAGCCATAACCTTGAGTTAGAAAATGAAAGAATGATTTCTATGTGTCTGAGATTAGTTTGCACCATCGGTCAGCTGTTTCTTCAAAGTATGGAATGCAACACGATTCGTGTATCTCAAGACCCAATTTCCTCACTATGGCTAGTTGAAAAGCTCCACTGGGGGATAGTATTCAAGAGACAATTTGAAGTAGATTGGCAGCTGCTTTGTGCTACAGAAAGTCACTGCCACCTCAGAGGTGAAAAGCGATATTACAAGACAAGATAAAAAGGCGCTAGATGGTTCAAGCTAAAGTTATCCTTTAACAAATTAAAATTTCATGACGTGGGCCAAAATTTGTATCTTAAGAAACTTACAAGCATTTTGATCGCAGAAGTTCAAACTAAAATTTTAGAAAGCCCACCTTTTTCTGTGTATTTAACTGTTGTTGAAATGATGCCTTTCAGTTTGTGTTTGTCAGAGGACTCTCATAGATCCTACAGTCCTGAATGCACCGCAATTATTCCAATGCACCACATCTGTATACGATGCAGTCAAAGCTATTTTTCCCTTTTAGTGCAGCAGAGGCTAGTTGGGTTTTTCACCATTCTTCATGTTCACCTAGTTTCCTTGGTTTATCTCTGTGTGTGAATAGCAGAAGACTACAGCAATCTGTACACCTGGTATTTTTTAACAGGAACACCAACCCCCATACTTTGCCACTCTAAACTACCTAACTCCCAGATAGAACCATTCTCCTGTTGATGAAAGATATATGAAGATGTTTGGTAATATAATCACTATGTGAAAATTAACTGGGTAAATTCATCCACAATGGCCCACTTGGATCATTCATATCCAAACTGGGGGCAATTTTTCCCAATGATTGATTCATTTGACTGTAATTGCGAAAAACAACGTTACACAAACATGGGGAAAAAAGTAAGAATAGTCTCATCTCTGTTTCAATCCAGTGATAGGACAGTTCATTTGGAGAGACAGGGGAAATCAGACTTTTCTCTCTTTAATATTGATTCATTACGGCAGCACATCATGTAATTACATGCAATACCAAATTGTTTTCCACTGTTTTTATTTTGTGGCGATGGATGTTTTGTCTATTGAATAGACACTGTATTATTAACAAAAGACAGCATATAGATAAAATTACACACCTTTTATGTTCCATGATGTTTTCGAAGTGATGAAATTAAGGAAAAAAAAGCAAAAATTGAAATTCCCTTGACATGAATCCTTCCACTAATGTTTCAGACCGCTAAAACAGTTTTTACCTTCTTCTTTTGGTGGCTAGCAAACCATATAATGGAGCATCAGAGGCACCAGCTACAGTGCTGTGAGACATTTGTTTACATCTTCGATAGCTGTTTAATATAGCTGTGCGAATGAAAGTGAAAAAATACACAAACCGAGCAAATGAAACAAACTATGTGTGTAAATCTCCACTCGCACTGTTGAAACCACCCAGCTTATTACATCCTGCAGTTTATCAGACATTCCTATTGATACTGCTCACTTCTTTCCTTGTTATTCTGTTTTTCTTTTCCTCGTTCCATTGTGTATGCTTTTAGTATGCCCAGTAATAGTCAAAATTGACCATTGATCATTTGTAAAAACATGAGTGCAAATCAAATCACTGTTGCACAGGAAAGGATGAGTGCTGCCAGGCTGAGCACACAGCAAAAGAAGGCAGTTATTGACAAACTGATTTGATGTGAAAAAGAGGCAGTCTTTTCTCCGCAGTGAAAATACCTCGACTGTTGGTCTTGCAATCACTCCACGGCTTTACCTCCAACCACAAGTAGTTCTAATTCCCAACTGTGTCTTCAATCTCCGCTCCAAACTGACCCATGTATGCAACTTTCCGTCAGCAGTGTTATGTATTTGGCTCTCTATCTCACTTTAATAGGGAAGAAATTGGGAACATATTCTTTTACAGCCCCCTGGCACCATTAGAAAGCCTGCTGTCAGCTGGATTATTTATGAAAAACTATTTCATGCTTACTTACATTTGCTGCTTATTTTCCCCCAGTGTGACCTGCAGCAGATTTAGTTCCATTTCTAAAGCCCTAAAACCAATTCTTTATGTCTGCAGGTCAGCCTTCTCAATTGAGTCAAGATTGAAATACCAGTATGTAGTTGGAAAGGTAACGGAAGAGGAAACCAATAGTCTTGTATTGTGTAGAAGGGGCTATAGTAAAAAGAAAAGGAAAGGGGAATGTTAAAAAGGGTGAGAGGCTAGGTATGGGGGGTGATTTTTCTTGGGGTAAGAAAGAACTGGAGACACCTGCAGAAATGGGGCCGCAATGCAAAGGCAGCAACAAAAGTTAGGTGGGATAAATGGGCCGCAAACAGCCAGCTGCTTCTTACTGGCCAAGGACTGAGTCAGCACATTGGCATAGAGACTAAAAACAGAGAGCACATAAAAGGGAAGTGGTCTTAAATCTACAATATTTTATATTTCATTGAAAAACATGTCAAAAAGTATTGCCTGTGCAATGTTTTACAAGTACAACAGCTTTAAATTTTCCTGCTGCCTTTGTTTGTTGTTTTTTTTTCCCCCCAGAGTTTGTAGATTCTATACTACTATATCTTTGTCTTTCAATCTATCAAATAAATCAAAATAAACTATCTCACTAAGAAGCCTGACAGGCCGGGGCAAATCATGCACCCGCCCGTTTGGAGTATGCATCGATACTCATAATACCCATACTGTATCTGACGGGGTCTTTCACTCCCCACTGCACGCATGTACGCACACACATTTTGATCTAGGTTTGGCCTGGACGTTATACAGTGACCCTAATAAACTGTGGCGTGGCCAAGCAGGTTTGTCACTGTCACAGGTAAATGATGTAATTAATGAGTGTATAGTGGAGTGGATGGGTGCTGGGGTGTTAGCTTTTAAACACCTCTCCAGCTGACTGGGTTTGGGGAGGCCCAGCTGGACACAGCCAGCGGATCAATACAGGGTCAGGGGTCAGTCAACCCTCCCATTATGGCGGAGGTAGCTACAATCATTGTCTGGCTAACGATGCCTGCAGGACGGCTGAAGAGGGAGGCACTGCAGGAGAAAAGGAAACACGTTTTGGAGCTTGGAGATCATGCCCTTGTTGAGTCTGGGGTACTATCACTTACTATTAATGCTGGTGTGCCCATTTGTATTTTAAATTGCAAAAGAAAGTGTTGAGCATTTTTGGTGTAAATTAAGATGATACTTTAAATAGTATAATGACATGAAATTATTTGTTTGGTCATTTCAATGACTGAATTTTATGTCAACAGTAACAAGAGTAGAGTGTTATGTTAATGTTTTTTTCACAATTTGAAAGAGTTCATGATTTTCAAGATGCTTGAATTCTATATTGAAAACTGATGTGGTAAAATGATCCAGCAGTACCAAACAAACTGAACAATACAGGAAATTTAAATATGAACTTTTTTAATGCATTATAGTGTATAGCACATGACAAATCATCTTAGTTGAGGAAGCGGTAACCAATCCTATCATCACATTTCCCCCAAATCAATGATGCACTGTGCAGTTTTGTAGTTTTTGTAGTTTCCAAAGCAGTAACAATAATGTTCCAAAATTATTCCTTGGTAAAATGAGGAATAATTTAATTTCACCGATCCATCGTTCGGTCCAGAGCATTTCAGCTGAGTACAAATTTTAAAGAACTTGAAGAAAGTGGCATCAAAAGAGTGGAGGGTCCTATAATGTAAAACCCCCCCTGCATTTTAGCAGTATACATTTCAGACGTCTTTTCACACAGACTCAAGAGCCTCTCCAATTTGTCCATTCAAAGATCAAAACTCAGCAGCTATTTTAAAGTGTCCCTCCCATTTCTTGGGGTTGTAGATTTTATCCCCTAGATGCTCGAAGAACTACTGACCAGGTTTGCCCATGACATTCATGCATTATCAATATAATAGCAGTGAAGCATGGGAAATTATTTGAGGTCAAATTGCCTCCGATCAGTATCCTCAAAGGGCAGATGCCTCATTAATCCAAAACTTCCTGAGCATTAGCAAGACTGTCCAATTCAGACCACTCTTCATTCCGACTCAATAGGCACTCCAGCAGATCCATAGAGATCTAAATGCAACAGCTAATTTAGAGTGTGCTGGAGTTTCTATTGGTGTGAAATCCCCATGGAATACCAGGGCCAGGTTTGTTCCCGATGCCGGTGTGAATGCAGCCTTTGTGCTACGCAAAAGATGGTGGGAGGGGTTCCGAACTCTCGTGAAAGCAGTTAAGTCTTATGTCAGGCTTACAAATGCATTTGCCTAAAGTATTACAGTAATCTTGAATTATATCAGCTTTTCAATATCATTGTTATTGTATGTATCAACAGGACACTAATCCAATTATTATGTCAAATGCCGCCTTTATGACCTTGTTTTAAAAGAGGCAAGAGGACATCTTTTAAATTTTACATTGCATTGTATGTATGTTTAAACTGTTTAAACTTCACATAGCAATAGAAAAAAAACAGCCAACAGCCTGTAGAAAGTGCATGTAACTATAGCCTATGTTAGAACACTTGGCAACTGAAACGTTATTTATGTAATCTTGCGGACATTCCAGCAGTTTTATTTTTTTGAAATCTGCTCAGTACAAATGTAGGTTATAAAGGTTGTTACTCACTGTCATTTCAATTGTAAACAAATTTGCCTTTTTGTTTTCTTAATTCAGTCATCAGTGGTATGGTATTTCCCAAACCCCGAGATGACATCCATAAATGTGCAGAGTGATTTTCAAATTACTGTCTTAGAAAGTTAAAGAAAATATCTCTGATAATAATAGTAGCAGAACTTAATTAAATGCCTGACATTTAATAAATGTACTGATTAACTCATATAACTCTAGAACTAATAATAACCACTGATGATATCTTAGCAGCAATAAGTAGAATGATCAAAGAGCTGACTGACTAAAAAATTTTACCGATGCAAAAAAAAAACTCTGTCCCTACAGATGCAGGTATCTGTTGATTTGTATTACCTGATGTAAGTAACTCGTCGATTTTAACTTTCAAATTACTATTTCTATCCCTGAAGTTAATTTGATGTAAGTGACATACCAACAGCAAATTATGGAGGATCAGAGGCACCAGCTACAATGCTGTGAGACATTTGTTTACGTCTTCGACAGCTGTTTAATATAGCTGTGTCATTGTGTAAATAGAAATATAGAGATTTTCTAAGCCTGAGACTGAATAATCACATAATAAAATAAATCGGCAGGGTAAAAATATACAATTTTTAATTGTCAAACAAAATACATTGTTTCATTTTAGTTAGAGCAGGATATCAGCCCTGAGTGTGGACAGACAAACTCAGAAATGATCATCTTTGTGTGACCGTGCGCCAGTTGGTGCACTATATTATCTTCTGTTGGACACACTAATCCATTACAAGCCTTCTTGTGGTGCGAGTGAATGCTCGTATTAGGGTAACTGTGCGTTCAAAGGTATCATTCAGGACTATGAGCTATAGCCAGGGAGTAACAAGTGAGAAAAATGTCCCCACTTTTCAGGCTGTACAAATGACATTTGACCACAATAATTCACAACTGGACACCTCATTTCAAGTTTGGAGCTGGCTGACCAGTCGAAATCTATGATACCATCTTCTTTATTTGTGGCCCCTGGTTTCGGTACTCGGGTCCTCGAATAAATACCGCTAAAATGCCACTTCAGTCAAAGATATTGACCAATTCTTTACCTCGTCATGACTGGCTCCGGATGGCAACTTGTATGTGATGACATAAACTTTTAAGAGTCAGGCGGTCGGGGAAAACGGCACCTTTCAGGGATCATGAGTTAGTCTTTGGTATATATATGCAAGCGACCAATACTGTGGATCCCTTGCAGCCATTCTCCGACCATAATAGTCAAATGAATTGATTACCAATTTATCACAGGAGAACTGCTTGCTTAGAGGAATAATCACTCACCGATAAAGAAGAAACGGCTATGAATACATTTCAAGGATGACAATCTTTGAGGAGTAATAGTATAATTTGTCTCTTGTGACAGTCCATTTGATTGTTCCCAATATTTCAGCCTGGTGGAATATTGGACAGAATCATGCCCGGATGTCAGAGCCCGGCTGAGATGTGTGTGAATTTGTCAAGTGCTTCTTGAATACTGTAATAAGGCAGTCAGAGGGACACTTAGACTTCCTAAGGTGACAGCTGCTTTATCGAGCATCACCTCATAAAGTCCCATCATATCTATTCACAGCTATTATCAAATAGGTGTTTAGCGTTCTTCCCTTTATGTGTGTGTGACAGAAACAGAGGGGAAGAGAGAGAATGAGCTGAGTATCCAGTGTAGGTTCTTAATTCTGAACTTTCATTATGAAAAGTGAGCTGAATAGTGAAGATTGTAATACATTTTATCCATTCAATGATCACGCCTGTATTTTCTTTGTTTGTTATTTATTTATTTCCTGACATACAAATCACTATTGAAAATCTCATATCATGGCCAAATGCCATAGGTAAATTTTCAGTTAGCAATCATTAATTTAAGCAATATATTTCTCCACCATTACAAAATTACCCAAAAAATTCATCATCAAAAATGTCAAAAAATAAGGAATAAACTTCATAAACAAATTACCTATTAGACTACAATCACAAAGAATTAAGTGTGAAGTTTCCAAATATGTTGAACAAGATGTCATACTATTGAAATATCTTTTAAAAGGGTCTGATGAATGATGCTGTATCTTTCATCCTTTTAACACAAGTGCTTGTGAAAGGCTCCCAAAAGCAGCAAAATGCTACTTTTTTTTATTTTTGCTTTTTTTTAAGCTTTTTATAAGAAAAATAAGGCCATTCTGCCACAGTGTCATGAAACATTTCTCTTTTTGCTCTTATTCTAACCTAAAGCTGAGGCAGCTGTGGTCAAACATGGGTCAATAAAATGTCTGTCTGTCCATTCAGATTGCTGCATCTATCAAAAGATAAAACTTTGTCTTTCAAGAAGAGATAGAATTCAGTCAGGAGAGAGTGGGCCCTTTTCTGCGAGGCATGCAGGAAATTAATCAAGGAAATGGGGTTTTGTTGTGCCTATATCACATCTAATCTATCCTTTGTCCACATGTAGCTGGCTCCCAGCCTCACCAATCAAGAGCGACACGCTGGCTTTATGAAAAGCCACTTGTTCCCTGCATAATTGGGGGGTCTCATTGCTGAGTTAAATGGGAGATGGAGGTGGATGGAGGGGCAGTCTTGTTTGCCCATGTAAAGTGTGATCCAGATAATAGCATTCTCATCAAAGGAGGCAATTACATTCATTACAAAGCCGCAAGGCGCGCCTGCAAGGAAATTAAGTGGTGAGAGGAAAGAAAAGCTTAATATATACCTCCTTTATGCTTTTCCCAACCTCTCGGTTCTTTTTCAAATGCTCCACGTGGAGCGAGAGACTTCAAGAAAGAAACTGTCACAGCCGAAGAAAAAAAATCTTGTCAAAGTCCCCCTTCACCTTTCTGCCTCCAAGAGGCTCCCGTCCATCGTTACTATGGCTGCACTTGTCTAGGATTAAAAAGCTTTTCCAGAAGGGTAATCTCAAATGCAGCTTTTACTCGAGCACAACAAATGACACCAAGTCTTAAAAAACTGCTTAAGACCTTCTCTAAATTAAATTCCAATTTCTTTCTGTAGAGGAGGAACAAATTGTCTTGTGTCACATTAAACCACAAACAGCCTGCAAATCAAACGGTTAAGAGGACAAGGGAACCTTTTCATTCTGGCCTTTTAAATGTGAATCAGTGCAAGTGGATAACACTGCAACCTTATAAAAAGACAGGTGTTGTCCAAGAGCCCAGTCTGCATGCAACAGTGTGTAACCAGACTCACATATGTAATTCATTGTACACCTACATTGGTGTTGATGGAGAGCTGGGCTTTTCAACGTTAACTTAGTGTTAAGTGTAGACAAAATAAACAAACTGCTTATGAATATTCTATTTCGATTGCAAAATTGCATATAACAAATTATCTTGACCTGTTGGGCATCTTTTTAGTACACTCATTTTTGACATTTTCTGATACACATACATACATAAATATATTTCAGACTGCCACAAATATTCTTACATGTCAGATATATGTCTGTTCATTCAGATACAAAGGAAAAAATAACCTGAAAACTCAATATATCTCCAGAAAGAATAATGGGTATAGTTGGAAAATTTTAAATACAATGTTAGCCTTTGTCAAAGGCATCAGAATAATTATCCCTTATTCAACAAACAAATCAGTCTTTCATATATACGAAGTATGCTGTTGAAAGTCACGCATGTGTAGCTTTCAATCAGTGTGAATACAGCATTACTGTGTGTAAATGCCAACTTCAGTGAGTCGTATTGGAGTATTAGCTGCTCTCGGTCTCATTAATAAATGTTCGCTGCCCTTTAACAGAACGGCTTAATATATTGCGAAGTGGACATGTCATTAATGCAAAATTAAGTTGGACCAATTACTCCTCTTTAGTATTTTTAGGTACAATAAATCCACCTCTCAAAGGAAAGACTGCTCTGGTTCTGACTGGAAATACATAACTTAAATGACAACATACGATTACTGTTGTAATGATTTATAAGACAAGAATTATAAAACTAAACAATTCGAACAAATTTGAGCACCATGCGCTTTGTCTTTTCGTGCTGACAAATTATTGGTGTCGTATGTAAATTATTCAACAGGATCTGACCTCAGTGGAAACCTGAGCATAATTAAATCACAATAAAATAACATTAGCATGGACAGGCTGTTAGAAGGTGATGTAATTGGTTGCTTCGGCAGTCATAGTTCAACTGACTTGCACGTCTTCAGTATCCGATATGAGTCCCCAGGGACCGGACGCTGACACAAACAGAGATACTGTCCATCTCTTCACTGAGCATCCAATGGCTAAACACGAGGATGTCACATTTCTGCTATTTTTTTTTAGATTTTTTCCCTTATTTTGACTAGAGGGCTTAACAAGGCATAAGACATATGAACAGCACTAACCTTTTGGCCTTGGATGTCATGTCCATCGGAGCGATCTGGTTTTGAAGTGAAGAGAGGAGGTTGATTTTTCACCACTGAGGCTTGATCACCATCTAGTGTCCACATACTGCAATGTTCTTGAGGAAGGTAACTCCACTGTCAAAAAATAAATACATACAATATGTTTTGTTATAGCATAAACAATAACAAATCATGCCAAAAGCAATTCCATTTATTGTGTGTATATAAAAAGATTACAGTTTAAAGCTGAGTGATAGATACACGATTCATAATTGTACACTTGGACATAATTCAGTTTTGTATTTACCTTGGTTTTTGATTTCTTGACTGCTTAAGAATAAATGAATCACTCTTTTTACATTAATATAATTTTCTTTTTTGGGGGTTGTTTTTTTTAAATCATGGAAAATAGCAGAGGAAATAGGCCAATAGTCATGTAAAAAAATTAGGTAATTAAAAAGTAACTGGAAAATTTGCAAGAAAGTAGCAACTCACAAGGAATTACATATCACTGTCAAATATCATCAAATTATCTCTGTGTTTTTCTCCTCAAATCAGGAGGCGAATTTGCAGATTTTTAAAACTGATTTAGAACAAAAAATATAGGACGCAAGATCAGGGATATGAAAAGTTATGGTAAAACTTTAAATAAAATTTATCAGACAGTCATGAAGCTCAGATTACTCTCGCAGTGTATCTGGTATATGACTTTCCAAACCAAGGAGATGGAAAACCCAGCTTTTACGCTTCACGAAATGTTACTATACTGCCAGGCCTATGATAAAATGCCAAACAAGTGACTCATGTTACACAGTCAGCGTTCACTGGTGGTTGGTTTACATTACTGCTGTAATACTATTGCTCTGACAGTTCAGTTGTAATCAGTAAAACGATATGGTGGTCTCACTCTGCCCGGTCATTTATCATCTTCTCTTCAGTGGTTTTCTTCTAACTTTGACACAAATAGAGCAACGGGATCATGACCAAGTGGTTTCTGGTAAATTATTGATTGCGATAAAAAATGAATGAGTCAATTGCATTCGAAAGTAATGCAACTGTTGAGCCTCATTTGCCACTTGCACATGATTGCACGCAATACATTGGAAAGTGTCTCATGTCACAAATGTGAATGGATCAGTTAGCTAATTGGCCGGTGGCAAACAGGGAGGGGGCTGTTTCCAAACCACAAATGTGTGTGACAGATAATCTTCTTACAGTGTAAAGCATCTTTTAGGCATGTTTTAGAAAACTACTCAAGTATATTCCTCAAGTAGCAACTCATCAACTAATGACCAAAGAGGACATCAAGAGCGCTATGCTTCCAGATTTTGGAAAACATCATGTGTCACAGACATTTCAGGTAAAGGAATCTTCTTCTTTTGGCTTTTCCCTTCAGGGGTCGCCACAGCGAATCAACCTTCTCCATCTAACGCTTAACTACCTTCATATCCTCTCTCACAACGTCCACAAATCTTCTCTTTGGTCTTCCTCGAAACCTCCTGCCTGGTAGTTCCAATTCCAGCATCCGTCTACCTGTACATGACCCAACCATCTTAGTCTGGCTTCTCTGACCTTCTTTCCAAAACCTCTAACATGCGTCCCTCTGATAGACTCATTCCTGATTCTATCCATCCTGGTCACTCCCAAAGAGAACTTTAGCAATTTCATCTCTGCGACCTCTAGTTCTGTCTCCTGTCTGTTTCTAGGCCATACAACATTGCTGGTCTCACCACTGTCTTGTACATCTTTCCTTTCATTCTGGCTGATAGTCTTCTATCGCATAGTAATTTCAGGTAAAGGAATCCGAAACACTATCTCTTATCTGACTATTAAATAGAATTTTCAGAAATTGATTTTTCAAGCTGTTCATTTTCTTACTGTATTTATTTCTATCTTTTGGTTATTACTTTCTCATTTTGGGGGCAGTTTGTAATTCTATCCATCAATGCATCTCCTTCCGCTTATCCTGCACTCACGGTCGCGGGGGATTCTGGAGCCTTTCCCGGCTGTCATCAGGCAAGAGGCGGAGTACAGCCTGCACCGGTTAAACATATATAGACAAACAACCATACACTCACTCATTCATTCGGGGCAATTTTCTGAATTTTTTGCAATTAACCTGCATGTTTTTGGACTGTACAAAGAAACTGGAGGAAACCCACGCAGACACAGAAACATGTAAACTCCACACAGAAAGGTCCCCTTGACAGATTTGAACCAAGGTCCTTTGTGCTGTGAGGCCGAAGCGCCAATGCGCCCCCCAATTCTATAATTGGATTTCAAAAAACTTGCAAATGGGAAAAAAAAACTAATATATTGGGGGAAGAAAAATAAACATACAAAAATTGAGAAATAGTCACAAAATATGGTCAGAAAGAAAACCAAAATTCGAAAATGAGATGAATAGATGAGAAAATAAGATTTACAAAATTATATACCGCAATTATTATAATGACATTCTGAGAACAAAAGCAATGTGCACTCTTCACCCTGCAAACATGAATATCAGTTCTGGAAACTTTAAGTCAACTGACTGTGAGAACAGACGAAAATTAATTTCTCTTGGGTGAGAGAAAGTCTTGTGTCAAGCTGTATCAAATTAAAAATTCACACTTTGCTTCCAATGATATTGTACTTGAACTGAAATCATAGTGTGGCAAGGAGATATTTGCTTCGAAAAATGTTTGTGGAGCGCCTGCACATTCTTACTTTCTTACTCGAATATTCCAGGCATAGTCGTGTGTCACTCTTCGCAAATCCGGTCTTCAGAAACAAAAGAAACGTGGCAAGACAAATGACATTTTTGCCTTGTCTACTCGTGTTACATTTGACAGAAAAACTACGGATTACTTTGTCAATTTCTTCGGCTAGGTGGCCCACATTCTGTCTTCATTCAAACTACCGGCCAAAGGGCGGGAACCTTCACTGCGGAACCATATGTAACAGTATGTTTCCGCCGGACCATTTTCACGGGAGCACACGGTGTGAACTTTCACCCCTCGAATAGGTTTATTGTTTTGATTTCGCAATTGCTCGTTTTAAGTGTATTTTAACTCGTCGATCGACGGTCTTAGGCAATGCCAATAGTCATATTGTTTGTTTAGTCAACCATAGGATGATAGCTTCGGCCACAAGACACCAGCTCTGTTGCTGACAAATATGTTTTTTGCCAGTTGCTAATGTTAGCCGTTTTGCTAACGTTAAATACGTATCTTTGGTAACAACATGACGGCGATCAGAAGCGCTTTGTAGCGATCGGACCATCAGATTGCACTGTTTTTCCAGGATTAGCCTACCCCTGTTTGGATAAATATAAAATTGTGTTGCAAATTTATCTTGCATTTATCCAGTCAGCTGTTTTTGAAAAGGTAAGTCTAAAAAAGATTTATTGTTTTGAATTGCAGAAAAACGGGGCGCCGCAGCGTTAAAACAAACGGATAGAGAGGAAATCGACAATATAGGTATATGTCTCGAAGAAGTTATTTACGATCGAGACGAACTAGGAAGTAACATAATTCATGAACGACTTCTCGAGGAGCTGGACTTTTTCCTGACACTTCTCGGAGAAGTCTCAGCAATAAGTGAAGTACAGTATTCGTTGGGACTCCGAATATAAATCTTACTTGTCCATCTTAGCTCCGTTCCACAACACACGTCATCAAAATATCCATCTAAAGTTTCCTAAAAACTGCAGAGAAATGTTACAATTAAACACTGATCTGTATTGTTGCTGTGACTGCCTTTGACAGCCGAAGTTAAATAAGCATGTTCATGGAGGAGTTTATTTCCGGGAGCTTTCAAAATGTATCAGCTTTTATGGCCAATTCAGTTTTCTGCCATTAAATCAAATTAATCACCTTGAAATGATCTCAGTATGAATTTTCCAGTACGAACACTATTATCTGTGTTGCTGTCTTAGACGGATTGTGATTTTGTTTGAAACACATTAAGTAATGATTTGTGTCATGCGACAGTAAAGCTGTTATTTCATTATTATCTTCAATGCTACCCATGCCAACTCACCCTTTACACATCCCCCCCATTTTATTATTTCTTTCTTTGACAATAAGTGAGTCCACATCACACCACAATACTAGCTAGATTTTTGTGTCTAATATAAACAACTTGGCTCGCTAAACAGGACATTTTTTTCAAGACAATTTACCCATGTTGTTAAACGATTTGGAAAAACAAGTAAATCTGGTTCCTTGTATAATACTGGAACTAGGAGTTGAGTATGTTGCTCCTTGTATTTTCATATAATCTTCATGTCACTCTAAAAACCTGCACTTCCAATGTTTACTGTATTATGCTTTGTGTGGAAGTGATCACACATCCACCAATTGGCTGTATTTTTAACTAAGGTGACAAATGTCCATGTGACAAAACTAGCAATTTGTATAATCCAACCAAAAACAAATCAAAGTCCTAATGTTTCAGTGTTAATTATTTGTGACATTTTTTACCTCATAACAATCTGTTATTCTGTGTTAGGCAAACTAACTTTAGCTACGACTACCAGAGACGGTTGCAGTAGTCAGATAACAAAATGAAACTGTCATTGCAGAGTTGGCAACCCGCATCATTTCCTTCCAATGGGTGAGGAAAAGCCAGACACGCTGGACTTTGTGAAGGACTTCCAGGAGTATCTGAGCCAGCAAACTCAACATGTTAACATGATATCAGGATCTGTCAGTGGCGTCAAAGAGTCAGATGAACTCCCGGCTGGTAAGATATAAAATTCTTTAGTGTTGTTTTATTCAGTTGAGTTCTGATGCTGTGATACCCAGCATCTACTTTTAATAAGTAGTTTTCTATATAATGATCTGGCATTGTTATCCTTAGCAATTTCCTACTTTTACTGCAAATGTGTCATCAGGCTGTTCTGAACCATGCAGTGTGCTTGCTTGTCCCTCACAAGTTATACTGTACTCAGTTGGTTGAAACATGGCATCAGCAAACTAATAATCCCCACTGGCAACCCAATCGAGGCATAATCTTCCTTACTACAATCAGACATGAATCTTGCAGTTTGCCAGGAGCAAAAGTATTTTCAATCGATGCCAACCATAGTAATAAAGCAGGGAAATACTTTTGGGAAAAAAACAAAACAACCAATTTTATGTTTTTTTTTTTAGATAACATAATTCTTTGCCATGCTCTGAATGTTCATTGTGAAGTTTGACTGCTTACATGTCACTTTGCTTTGTGCTGACTCTACAGCATTGTTCATTTTCCTTATCTAATGCTCATTTAAGTGACCTTTTATTTGTTGATTCTCCATATTGGTCTTTACCATCTGGTATTTTAAAATTACATTAATATGTCATTTTTGCTGTTCGTAAAATGGCCCACAGGTAAGACAGGCAGGTGAATGCTAATATTAATCCTACTAATGTGGGCCAAAAAGAGTCACATGTATTCACATACATTTTGCCAAGTCACCAAATATTTCCTAATGTAGCCTACATCAAGATGAGGTGACTTAGGACTACACTTAATTTACACCAATTTGATGGCTCGGATCTGGATTACTTAAGACCAACTGATGGAAATGTCGTCAGGACTGCTCCTTATGGAAATGAGTGAACCCAATTCACAGCTTACATGAAAGTATGGCATCAGTGCCAAATCATATTTTTATGAATTAAAAACTGGAGTTGTTTTATATTTTGTCCAGCCGACAAAAATCTTTAACTGCTTTTTAATGATCCTGTTTCCAGACTGCAGTCAAAATGGACTGGATCACCCCGCCATGGACATGTCACTCGAGGACAGTTCAGGGATCCTTGTGGATGGTTTTGAGAGAACCTACGATGGCAAGCTCAAGTGCCGTTACTGCAATTACGCCACCAGAGGCACAGCACGGCTCATTGAGCACATTCGAATTCACACGGGTAAGTGTTAACAGTTAGCATCTGTCTCGATTTCACCGGTGTTTCTTATTAAGACTGTTTCCCTCAATTGAATAGGAGAGAAACCACACCGCTGCCACCTCTGCCCGTTTGCTTCGGCCTACGAGCGCCATCTTGAGGCCCACATGAGATCCCACACAGGCGAGAAACCCTACAAGTGTGAGTTGTGCTCCTTCCGCTGCAGTGACCGTAGCAACTTGTCGCATCATCGCCGCAGACGCCATAAACTTCTGCCAATGAAGGGTGCCCGCTCGCTCTCCCACAAAAAGATGCTGAGTGTTTTGCAAAAGAAGGCCAGCTCACTGGGCTATGGCCGCCGGCTACTCATCAACTTTAGCCCCCCATCCATGGTCGTACACAAGGCTGACAATGTAAATGATTACTCCCACGAGCTACCCCAAATACGACAGGAGATTTATGATAATCCAAGTCAAGCAGGAGAAGACACCAGAAACCAGAATCATCATCATCATCATCATCAAGATATGGTGATGGATAACCCGCTAAATCAGTTGTCCACCTTGGCAGGCCAGCTGGCCAGCCTCCCCTCTGAGTCCCAAGACCAGACTCGGCCTCCCGTGTCTCCGGGAGGCGAGTCTGTTGTGGATGAGAAGCCCTTCCTCATCCAGCAACCTCACCCCGCCACGGCTCCAGTGGCCGTCACAGCCAGTATGGCCCATGCCTCCTCCTCCTCTCCGATCCCACCTGAGCCCCGCGCTCCTCCGCACAGCAGCTGCAGCCCTGGAGGGGGACCCTGCAGCGAGCACAGCGGCCGCACCAGTACACCGAGTATCTCCAACAGCCAACCTAGCACACCCGCACCAGGCCTTGCTGCGCCGCTCCAGGACCCTCACATGTTGCATCATTGCCAACACTGTGACATCTACTTCCCAGACAACATCCTCTACACCATTCACATGGGCTGCCATGGTTACGACAACCCATTCCAGTGCAACATCTGCGGCCACAAATGCAAGAGCAAGTACGACTTCGCCTGCCACTTTGCTCGCGGACAGCACAAATAGCAAGACAGAGGACTTTAAATGGACAGCTTTGTTGTAATAATTCCATAGTAACTTAATTTATTAGTCCTTTACTCGGCCTTAATGTAGCCTAGCATTTCAGGAAAATGCCTCCATTCAGACAGATTCATTTTCAACGATAATGGTGCCCATTTAAAAGGTATTATAAAGAGGTGGTCAGTGTTTTTCACAGTTTGAGAATTTATTTGCGGTGGTGAATGATGTTATTTTAGTATGCTTCCAAAATAAATCCTTATTTTTTTAAAAATCCATTTCTCACAAGTTCAGTTCCACGCTTATGTCAAAGCGTCTCATTTGCTTGAAAATCAGTGGCAAACGTTTCATTAAGTCTGCTCTGTCGATTAGATTGCTGTTCAATGCAAAACAGAAGCAAAACATATAAAAAACATAAAATGTAAATGTTTATTTAAAACTTCACACTGAAGGGAAATTGGTCGCTGCAGGAAGGAGTGCAGGTTTTTGTACTGATCACAGATCTGCAGGATGCCCAGACTCAAGAAGCTACGTATTCAGCAAACATCTTTATGGAGAATCAGCATATTTCTAAAGCAGGGATCAATATTCCTAAAAAAATCAACTCTGAGATGCCATTGCTTCAGCAACATATTTTTTAACACATTTATTCCAATCATATATCTCATCAGCATTCGTTTTTCCACAGAAACCCTCAATTGACTGATGCGCTCTACAGTCATCTCAGTGTGCATGTCAAAATCAGAGTTTGTTAGTAAACCACTTTATAAGTGACATTCATTTACTTATATGTTGGAAGTGTACGTAAATAACACTTAGACTTCCTTGGAAAGCAGTTAGCAAAGACATATGCTTTTGATTTGCAGGAGACAATTAAAACTTGTATTTACCCAATCCTCAGTTCAATGTTTTTCATCAGCCTTGAAAAAGAATCTTGAATTTAACTCAATAGTAACAAGAAAGATGTTTGTAGTCCCCCATGCCTATTTTGTTTTCACATTGCACGATTCTCAGATGTTTTGATGACTAGGAAATAGCAAAGGCAAAGAAACACCATCCAAATAAATCCTCAAGTCTGCTAGAGCTAAATGTAAAGATTGCAGTGACAATACTAAAATCGAAATGACACAGTTGGGTCTCGAGTGATCTCATTTCAGCCTTATTTAAATTATTTCATTGCTTGATGTATTACACCTATTCCTTTGCAGTGCCTGAGATATTCATTTTCTCGTGTGTCAGAATAGAGATGACTGTTACTTTTAGGATTTAAAAATATTATGTCCTCTTACTTACCAGGAACCATACAAAAAAGGATTATTGTGGTTGTCAACGGTGGCCATGAATTTGCCAAAACTCTGCGACATGAATGCTGCTATGTAACTTTGGAATCAATGCCAGCTGCACTATAATACAGTAAAGCCCCAGTCCTCTGATAAAAAAAAAGTTGGGTTTGATTTTGACAAAGTCTTGTTGTGTTTGTCGTTCCACAACATGTTGCCCTGCCTTTCCAAGCCCCATGGCAACTGTCAGTTTGTCGAAAGGGGTTTGTAAGTCCCTTTAGTTACATCGCAGAACAAAGATCTTATATGTATGAAGTCACTTTAAAAGTAGTATTTCCGTGTTTAGGGTAGAATTACATCGCCCAATTTGGTTCAGAAATGGCCTTGTAGCACAGGAGATGCCATGTTATATCCTTTGTGATGAAAACGCACACTGAGGTTCAGTGTTTGTCATGGAGATCCCACTGCATTTCTGAATGTTTACTCCGTATTGTATTCTGAGTGATTGGATAGATGTTCGGTGTCAAAAAAAAAAAAATCTGATCAGGTTGCAGTAAGACTGTAACTTTAGAACGGTTGTTCTTTGTCTTGGGTACGGTTGTTGCTTAGCAACATGTATAAAGAACATAGTTACTGTTTCAACACCATGTCCTTGTCTCCATGCTTACCAGTAAAAGGGGTATCCAGTAAAGACTGCCTTATGTTCTAGCAGTGTGTTTTAGATTCATTGGTACTGGTGAATGTTAAAGCCGTCCTTCTGGATGGTAAATAATTTCATTGTGAGATAAATTAATTTTGAGTAATTTATAAGTAAAGTGTTTTCTAACCCAGCTGAGCTTTGTAGTTTTCATTTCTCTCCACCAGTGTGATATTCATGAAGCTATAAAAACGCTACCATTTCATGTCGATACTTAATGTTCAATTTAAAAGTAGTTTACAATGAAATGCATCGCACAGGATGTCTTTATGATGCTTTTAATTACAGAATGAGATAGAGAAAACAAAATGATTACAGATATGATTGATTAAACTTTCTCCTCTTCATGAGTCCCCTCTTCTTTTTTGTCAAGGTCTGGAACAAGAAATAATGGAGAACATGAACTCAGAATGACTTTTCTACCTGCTAACCCCAGTTCCTTTTCAAATAGCTCCCCACTGCGAATGTTCAGACCTTTGAGCTGGATAGGTCCCAGGACCACGGATTGACTTGCGTGGTCCGATTCCACGTCTCTGGCCTTACGTTTGGTGCAGCCACGACGACAGGGGGAATTGTAGTCAGAGGCTCGGCAGAGCAGAACCTTGCACTGGATATAAACAGACTCTGAGCCTTGCAGGAACTGAAACGCCGTGAATGTAAAGCGGGCGTAGGATCTGCTGCCAGAGACGTAGGCGGAGTAGGTGTTATCCACGGCACATCTAAGGGTTTTTAAGAAAACATGGGTATTTTGAATACGAGAACCACCAAGCCATCCAGCTCATCATTTTCAATAAAGTATTACATTTCTGTGGCTAATATCTTTCAAAACTGGGTAACTCCTGTTCAGTTTCAATTCTTCGACTATCTTATTTCGACTGACACTTAATTTTTGTCATATTTACACATTCTTCCCTTTTAGGTTTTTTTTTTTTCTTGTTAGCTTATACCATCATTTGGTAACTACATCAGATTTAAACTGATTAAAACTAAGATATTTCCTCAGATATAATCACAAGAGCCAAAAGAGGGATATGGATGAAGAGAGAAAGGACAGGGAGGGTTTTGGAGGAGGGGAAAAAAAAAATTTAACTAACTATGAAGCCCTCAAACACACACCGAAAAAAAAAAACACTTCCTGACTACCTTACCCTCTCCGCACCAGGTAGTAAGGTCTAGTCTGGAAATCATAACGCGAAGGTGCAGCCACACAGGTGTCAATGAAGAGCACCAAGGTGCCATCAGCCCTCCTCAAGTCCACTTGAACATACAGTCTCTGGTTGAGAGTCACTTCATATGGAGCTTGAGTCACCTGGATGAAGAGTGTCATGGCAAAAATTCAATATGCCATCTGCACTGTTTAAGATATGAATGTAACTATGCTTTGCAAGAACGGGCCTAAGAAAACATTTTTCCATACCCTATCGTAGAAACTGCTGGATGTGTAGAAATCCATGCTGGTATTGAAACTGCCAGTGCCTACAATACTGCTGATACCGTCATTGTGAACACGATAAATTATCTGTGCAACTGAGTCTTGGTCCATTATGCAGTCCACATTCAGTTTTAAGTGTTCTCGGCGCGTGATCCCGCTGGATGCAGTAACACTCTCGGTGGGGTAGGCTTGGAGAATGTTGCTGTACACAACCCTGCCAGCGTCAAACTGTCAAATGCAAAAAAAAAAAATGTGTGACAATTGATAGAAAGCAGTGTATATTGTTGAATATATACAGAGGTAGGTGTTGTTTCTTACCCTCTTAATAGTACCACATCTTTCAGTTTGGAAATTAAAGGTCACCTGGGATGATGAAATTGTGGGTCTGCAATATCGATCATTTAGGTAAAGGTTGTGACCGTCATAGCCCAGCGAGTTTAGGTAGTGCCGCCCAATGACAATTTTCATGTTGTCAGAGGAACATTCCACTTTACCTGTTGATAGACCGTGTTTGGTGACTTTCAGGATTCAATTTAGCCCCAATTGTACAGAAAGTTTTCTGAGAGGCTATCAGGGGGATCACTATGACATTTTCATCTTATTTTTCAAGTCTCCTGTTTCATCTCATTTCAAAATTTATACAAGTTTAGCCATACAATTCTATAGGGTCCTGTAATATTCTATTCATATAATTAGACAATAATTTTGGTTAAACACTATTAGCCTCTGCACCACCCACCTTTCAGCAAGCAATCAATCAAGCAATCTTAAATAAAACTGTCACTTTTCGGTAAATATGAACATTGATGATACCGGTTTATATCCCCAAATAATTGGCAAACTCATTGCAGCAGCTGAAATTGAAGGATCTCCTGCTTGCATAAGCAAGTAACGTCAGTGATTGAGCATACAATACAAAAACAATTTGGAGTTGGATATTGACTTAGTTTTACATATAGCTTACCTGAGCTTGACGGCAGGGTGCTTATGAACTCTGCTCTGAATCCTCGGCCAACCACTGAACTGTCAGTCCGGAAGACCACAGTCATGTACTTTGAGGAAGACTGGAAAGAATCCAAACTGTTGTTGCACAGTTTTCCCAGGTATCGTGAACTAGTAGATGGTCCATCATAGACTGAAATATAGTCACAGCTGCAGCAATTTTCCAGTCTGTTTTTTAGAAGAAAGACAATAAAAGCCCAAAAATGATTTTAACTTGAGAAAAACTTGCATTTGATAAATGATAGTATGGGCGATATTCTTCTCAAGAATTGGTTATCTCATTTGAGATGCATTATTTCTGGGTTAACACATATTTCTCAAGTGTTATCTATTATTACAGATTATTTGTGAAAATATTGAAAAAAAATTTAATAGAATCATGGTCCATTCTTCACATACTGGATGTATCTGACCGCCAGAATGATTCTATGGTCCCCTGAGGCTCTGAGCTGCCACACACAGTACGTGTTGTCTTGGTAGTAACCAGGGTAGTTGGGGCTGGAGAAGTTGCCTGTGCCAAATAGGACGCCTCCACAGGTTTGAGCTGAAGATGAACCAAATTACACACATGTCTATGCCTTAAACTGCATATACATCTACAAATCCATTCAGTTATTTTGCCATGCATAATTTTGATTGCATTTTTCAAATGTTATCAATGTGGAATTATTACAAGAAAATATTAAAAAATAAATTATCACTGCAAGAAGATACAAATGAAAGTGTCTGAGAAAATAAAAGCAAACATTTGTACTGAGAATATGAAGCCGGCGGTAAAATACAAAAAGATATAAAAAAACAAATACAAGGACCCAGCTTTGAACAGTTGTTTTAGTATTTAAACGCAGGTAAATCTATCAGAGAAATAAAGGAAAAAGGCAAGCATACTTGTTCACGAGGTGTAACATTGCAAAATATGCAAAATATCAAAACTACACTTGTGTAGTGTCGTACCTGATGGGGTTGTAGTTTCGCAGTAGGCTGTTGAAAAGAATGCAGATATTATAGCTGAAACACAGCTCAAAAAAAAACTGAATGAATCCCCTACATACAAAACACATTTGATTTTAAATGCAATGCCAGTTATGTATTTTTTTCTTTTGTGGTTTTGTGTCTTACGGTCTTTTTTCATGTCTTTTCTGTGATATTCATAGGTATTAATTGTAAAAAAACAATGCCGAATTGTTTACAAATACAGTAGTGTATGGTTGAAAAAGAAAAAAACAACTAATTTAGATTTCACCAAGGTCTATTGATCATGTTGTGCGGCGGCTTGTATGCTGAGATTTTAAGGACATTATACTTACAGTAGTAGTCATAGCAACAGTTTCCATAGTATCGACAAGAGCTAGAGCAGGAGCAGCTGCCCAGGTTAAGGCCACAGTTGTACCGACATGAGGGCCCCGCTGAGAAATACAAGACATTAAAATATGTCACCATTCAGATGTTATCCAATACCCAAATCATGTCTGGTTAACTTGAATTACTAACTGAACTTTTGATGACAATGAACTAGTTTATCAGACTTGATCCAGATTTAAATGATTTATTCAAAATAAATATGAAGAATTGGTAAGACCCTGAGGAGGAGTTATAATTAATGTAATGTCCTAGTTAGTGTCTTTTCTTTTGTCTAGTTCTGATAAATGTGAGTTTGATGACAAACATCCGACTTATAGATAAATCAGACCTATGGTTAATCCAGCACAACTATTTTTACTGATTCTAATCAAAATTCTTACATTTTAAAATGCTGAAATGTCTATGTCCAGAGATTTTCTGATTTTAAAGTTCATTAACTTAGTCACTGAACTCCAGCATCCATTTGCCTGAATTTCCAAATATGTATCCACTTATCTGAGTTTGTTTGAGTGTATGCAATATTTACTCGAGAGGTTATTCTTACATGTGGTAGCTGGTGATGGTGTAGATCCTGAAGAGCAGTAGGCTGCAGAACAAGGACAATAAAAGAACAGCTTTACTTCACACCGCTCATGGTTAAATCTCAAACCATGATTTAGAAGTGTTATCGCACTGTGTTTCAAACAAAACACTGAAATATTTAACGATAGATATATGCAACATGATGTCAACTTTGGCACTTGCAGTAGTAGTCATAGCAACAGTTCCCATAGTATCGACATGAGCTGGAGCAGGAGCAGCTGCCCAGGTTATAGCCACAGCTGTTCCAACATGAGGGCTGCGCTGAGAAATACAAGGAGAAAAACTACTTCAGTAACTAGTTCAAGAGGAGGAAGTCTTTTATGTAGGGTTTTTCAAGAGGTTATTCTTACATGTGGGGGTTGAAGTGCCTGAATCGCAGTAGGCTGCATAAAAAGGACAATAAAATCATGACTTCACATCAAACTCTGCTTTTTAAATAACTCGTGGTTAAATCTGAGAATGTGATTAAGAAATGTTACCACGCTGCGATGTTTAATAACAGAGGTAAACAACCTGTGTGATATGTCGTTTTTGTCACTTACAGTAGTAGTCATAGCAACAGTTCCCATAGTATCGACAAGAGCTGGAGCAGGAGCAGCTACCAAAGTTATAGCCACAGTTGTACCGACATGAGGGCCCCGCTGAGAAATACAATACATGGAAACATGTCACTATTTAAATGTAACAGGTCATTCGTTGAAAAAAAAAAAAGCTATACACTAAAATGCTCCAAATAATTCAAAGGCTTGAGAGTAGCACACCTGACATTCCACCATCTTAATCATGTCTAGATAACGTGAACTACTAACTGAACTTTTGATGGCAATTACCTGTTTTGTAAGACTTGATCCAGATTTAAGTGATTCATCGGAATTGATAATTCAGGATTGATGACGATCAATGTTACGTCATAGTAAATGAAAATAGTTGAGCTAAGGCTGAGGATTAGCCATAGATTTGATTTATCTCTAAATCAGATATTTATGTCATAAAACTCAAAATCATTTATCTGAACTAAAAAAAAGAAAATACACTGATTCTAATCAAAATTCTTACATTTCAAATACTGAAATATCTATGTCCAGAGATCTACTGATTTTAAAGTCCATTAACTTAATCACTGAACTACAGAATCCATTTGCCTGAATTTCCAAAGATGTATTAATTTCTTTAGGTTTGCAGTTGATGCAATATTTACAAGAGGTTATTCTTACATTTGATGGTGGCTGGTGGGTATGTAGTTCCTGATGAGCAGTGGTCTGCAGAACAAGGACGAAAAAAGAATTACTTCACATCAAACCTTAAAACGCCCCCAGTTAATCTCAAACCAATATTTAGAAATATCATCGCACTGTGTTTCAAATAAAACAATGAAATATTTAACAACAAAAATACGCAACAAGATGTTGACTTTGGCACTTACAGTAGTAGTCATAGCAACAGTTCTGACAGTATTGACAAGAGCTGGAATAGGAAGAGCAGGATGGCTAGCTGAACCTTTTAATACTGTTAATTTTGTTAGATTTGGCACTTGGGGTTGCAGTCCTGGCAACGGTCGCCATAGTTTTGAGAAGAACTTCCAAAGGAGCGGGTTCCCATGTGCTCGGCACAGTCTTGACAACATGAGGGCCAAGCTGGGAGACATGATGTTGACACTACCCCACCAGGGGGCTGGTTGCATATCAAATTCATCACCGCAAATAAACTATGGTGAGACGGATATTTACACCCCTCACTGCCGTGTCCAAGCATGCCGTGATTATTTGGTCACAAACTGGGGGAAAAGAAATCAATTCCCTGTTTTTGAACTGCATAATTCATAACTCAATCTGCTGGACTGTTTTATGCTAATTTAACAAAGAACAGCTTTTCAGTGACATGTGTCCCTGCTGTCTGTAGCTCTTGAGGCAAACAAGGGCTGCAGACACTGTTAACACTGTTGATTTGTTAGAACTTGCACTTACAGTTGTAGTCATGGCAACAGCTGCCGCTACTTCGGCAAGAGCTTGTGCAGGAACAGCTTCCGATGTGTCGGCCGCAGTTGTCGAGACACGAGGGCTGACCTGCAAGACAAAGTTCGTGCAAAGTCAGGATTATAACAAACGTGCCCTACTCAGGTGTTTATTGGAGTATTTGTAAGAACCTGAATTACCTGTAAACATCTCAGCAGTGGAGGAGCAGTAACCTGTTTAAAAACAAAACGGTAATTAGCGCGATGTTTAAAAACATTACTGTCACGGTTAATCGATGCTTATTTTGGGTCTTACTTTCATAATCGTGACAGCAGTCCCCTCTTTGTGTGCAGTTTGAAGCGCAAGAGCAGTTGCTGACCTGGTGGCCACAGCCGTCCCTGCAGGAACCTCTGGCTGCAGGTTCAAACAGTTGACAGGAAATTATGCACAGCCCAAACATACTGGAAAGAATGCAGAATTTATTGCGAGGCAACTTAAAAGTGGTTCAAGGAAATCCAAAAAAGATCCCATTAATTTTCAACATTCTCTCTCATGTTCCATTACATTTTTTTTTTCTTTTCATATACTTTACCAGGAGGTTGCAGCAATTTTGTCTTCATTCCCTCTTTTGTATCAGAGCTATTCGCACCTGTCGAGGTATAAAAGATAGAACATATTCTCAATCTTTCTCGATGCTCAAACTGACGTTGCCTGTCAATACAAAACTGTAAGATGGATGAGAAATACCATTCAAGGTCAGCACGCTGCAAATAAGCAAGAGACTCCACATGATGAATTCTGCCACCTTCAATCTGCCTGGGACATTAAACCCAATGGTTTATATATTACGAGGCCGGCTGAAGATCATTGACTCAGTGATGTCACTGTTACAGGTAGACTACACAGTGATCCTTGTGTGTGGGAAACTCTACACTTGGTTAAATACTCATAAAGTTGTAATTGTCTATTGTCAGCCTGACCATGTATTCAAGTATTTGGTTAAGTTAAAGCCTATTGGGGATTCCAGAACCCACTTAGGTGTCATCACTATGCTATTACTGCCTGTGTTAAATATTTTCCTTTATTTTATTTTTTTAGCATAGTTGGCATTTTTCTTTTATTATTGATAATTTGATATTGTTGAATTTCATCACCAAATACAGCATACTGACGCTATAACTAACTGAAAGCACATAAAGTATACAAAATTGAATATGAATCTATAGCAAACACATATATATTACTATTATGTTATATATATAAATATAATATATTACATACACTATATGGACAAAAGATTTCGCTCACCTGGCTTGACTCGCATATGAATTTAGGTGACATCCCATTCCTAATCCATAGGGTTCAATATGGTGGTGGTCCACCCTTTGCAGCTATAAGAGTTTCAACTCTTCTGGGAAGGCTGTCCACAAGGTTTAGGAGTGTGTTTATGGGAATTTTTGACCATTCTTCCAGAAGCACATTTGTGAGGTCACACATTTAGGTTGGATGAGAAGGCCTGGCTCTCACTCTACGCTGGAATTCATCCCAAAGGTGTTCTATCAGATTGAGTTCAGGACTTTGTGCAGACCAGTCAAGTTCATCCACACCAGACTCTTTCATCCAAGTGTTTATGGATCTTGCTTTGCACTGTCATGTTGGATAGGGAGGGTCCAGCTTCAAACTGTTCCCACAAAGTTGGGAGCCTGGAATTGCAAAAGATGCCTTGGTATCTTGAAGCTTTAAGAGTTCCTTTTATTGCAACTAAGGGGCCAAGCCCAGTTCCTGAAAAGCAACCTCACACCATAATCCCCCCTCCACCAAACTTCACACTTGGCACAATTCAGTCAGACAAAAACTGTTCTTCTGGCAGCCGCCAAATCTAGACTTGTCCATCAGATTGCCAGATAGAGAAGCACGATTCATCACTCCAGAGATGCGTCTCCACTGCTCTAGAGTCCAGTGACAGCGTGCATCCGACGCTTTGCATTGCATTTGGTGATGCGCAGCTTGGATGCAACTGCTTTGCCATGGAAACCCATTCTATAAAACTCTGCGCACTGTTTTTGAGCTACTTTGAAAGCTGCATAAAGGTTGGAGGTCTGTAGAAAGTTGGCGACCTCTTCGCACAATGCGCCTCAGCATCCGCATACCTCGCTCCGTCAGTTTTCGTGGCCCACCACTTTGTGGCTGAGTTTTTGTTGTTCCCAAACACTTCCATGTTCTTATGATACAGCCTATTACAGTTCCACACTGGAATTCACTGTGCTCCTGAGAGCGACCCATTCTTTCAAAAATGTTTGTTTAAAAAAACAGTCTGCATGCCTAGGTGTTTAATTTTTTACATCTGTGGCCATGGCAGTGGTTGGAACACCTGATTCTGATTATTTGGATGGGTTAGCAAATACTTTTGGCCATATAGTGCATATTACAAGTTTTCTAAACATTTAAAAATATTTATTGCACTGCTTTAAAAAAACCTTCTGCATTCTCTTGAAATAAAAAAGCTGACCTTGCCGAGCTTCAGAATTAACAGGTTGCATTGGATTGAATAGGATACAATAATTTTCTGTCAATTGACATCTTTAAATATATGTTAATCAAAACAGCTTCCATTATATCATGCTATGAATGTAACAGTATTTAGAAAACATTGGTTCCAAATGAATGTGGGTTGACTCAGTGCTCTCTTCAGGATAACACAATCTCATCGACCCTGTTGTTGAATCAGCTGCTTGCGTTAGATTCCCGGATGTTTAGCCAGCAATAACTACACCAGTCTATTAATTTACTTCCTGATAAAGTCCAAACGGAGGGCACTTGCTCACTTCCCACAGTGACTCATCTATAGGTTTTACAGCTTCATTTTGAATGTAACACAAAGGCAGATCATACATGGATACATGCATTAGATATTATGTTACCCTTCATAAATTCATTCATCAAAAAAAAAAAAAAATAGTACATAGCATACATCAATATGATACTTCAAGCAATTAATCAATCAGGAGTCTTATATTTCTAAATTCTTTCATCACTGTAAAGTAAATACAATGACTAATTGTTTGATTGAGATGAATATTTATTGAGTCCGACACTGCCCCCTTTGGCTGCGGCAGCCGACTCAGTGAAAGAAATAAAGAATAAACTCATTCACTCTGTATGCAAGCCATGCGTAGAAGAGGGAGCCCGGAGGGAGTCAGTTGCCAACCTGCTTTCAACGTTTAAAGATCAGTCTGTTTCAATACAATCTGGGTTCAAACTATACAGAAACTATTTGTATGCAAGTCAGATGGAAGATCTTACTTTTTATTCTTTTTCTAATTTCATCATGGAATCACTTAAAACTTTATGGAAAAATACCCCAGTTTCTTTCCTCTCTCCGCTCAACCCTGGTTGCCCGCCTTGCCTTTTGTTTTTTGTTTTTTCTCTCTATCCTCCAGGCAACCGAGGGACAAAACATGGGAGAGGAAGAGCACAAAAAGAAAAATCAACTATGCACTTTAAATTAATTTTGTGGCCTTGAAATAATTAAATTAATATTCATACAATGTCATTCATATACATAATTTGCCATCATTTGTGTTTTCTAAACATTGCATGCACACTTTTATGCATTAATTGATTAAAATTGATATGAAATACCCATATAGTCTGACAGTGGAACTTGGGAATGACTTGATCTCATAGGAAGAATACTGGGAGGAAAAAACATAGACCTTTTTGAATCAAAAGGTGACCAAATAACAAAGAAAATAAATAAACAAAAAAAAAACCTGTGTATTTAACCAAGAACGCCATCCCTCTTCAATGCAAATAAGAATCTTCATCACACAGTGACGACATTTCACTGAGTCAGTTTGAACAGAGAGTTTGAACCACAAACAGAGCCGGCCCTCTGGCAGCCCCCTGACCTCTTTACTTTGTGGAGGATGAGCGCTCCTTTCACCCCCTCCAGGACATGCTTACATCAGTCCTCCCAAAGTCAACATGCAGGGGGGGGAGATGGGGGGACATTAGGTGGTCTTTTTCCTCTTTTTATCAGATCTATTTATCTCGTCAGTACAAGCTATGAATCATGGTACCAGAAGCCCCTGAGTCAATGCTGATTTGGTTAATCAGTAACCAGAAAGGGAGCTCGCTGGCTGGCTGCCTGTTTTAAAGAGAGGGACAGAGGAGTCGGGGTCCCACTTAGCACAACATTGAGGAACGGCAGAGGCAGCAGCAGCAGCAGACACACACACACACACACCGTGCATGTAAGTAAATATCTCATTGCTTTTCAGATTGAGCTTCACTTACTCATCACAGATGACTACTCTATACTTTTTGTCATGATGATTTGAGCGTGTGTCACACCTTGTGGGGGATTGTTAAGCCATTAGAGGTGAACTGTGTTTGTGATTTTTATGGGGGATGGTATAGATTAAAAAAATAAGTCATCACGTGCATTATTATGATGTATAAAATTGTTTGAGCACATGGGTTCTATTGATCAGAAACCAAGGCCATGTCCTATGCTGCATGTCCAAATAGGACAATGTAATGTTTGTTCGTTTCCATGAGTCCATCGGTCCATGTTTCTGCACGAACAACACAAAGGATAAAGTCCCTCTTTTGCATGAGATCACGACCCAATAGTTTACCTCTTAAAAGCATCTGTCAATCGGAAAATTATTTAAATCAGTGTATGGATGCTTTGATCATGTTGGATCATAAAAAAGAAGGCGATGCATTAGGGGCGTAGATATTTCTATATTATCAGCTTGGTGCCACTTTAGGGACTTGAAGTGTTACAAAGTAAATCCAGTAAGTACTTTATTTGATATTTTTACCAACACTGACAAATGAACTGATGGCATTTGTCAATTAAGTGTTTGACTTTTATGGATTCATTTTTAGTGTTTCAGTATACTGATGAGAGAGAAGTGCATTAAGATTCAGATTTTTTTTTTTTTTTTAGTTTTTAGGGCAAAAATTATACAATATAGTTCATAAATACAATTTTGATAAAATTTGTATTTTTAGCAACCATTTCTACTGTTGAGAAAAACATTTGAAAAGGCACCAATACTCAAGAAGATCACTGGTTTCACTCAAAAATGTATTAATGAATTTATAGGTATTTATGTTTGAACTGTACACAGTGAGTTACACAACCCTGGCGCCAAACAACCCAGCCAATGTGTGCATAAGAGCCGCTTTGTGTTTAACTTCAAGGAAAAGTTGGGCATTTACAGTGAATGCATTTGGGCATCATAAATTCAAGTCGCCAATCCGACAGGCGCTTTTACTGAACGACTATCCGCGCTCACAATGAGCATGAAACCCTGTCCCGTTTTGGAAGGCGAACACATCCAAACACCCGCAGATGCACTTCATTATATATGCGACCTCTCCCGCCGAGGTTACCGCCTGTTCTCATTCAATGACCAGTAGGAGAAAGGACACACAAAGAGAAATCAATCAGTCACTGACACGCTGTTCTATGTCCAACGCTCCTGCGGGCCAATCCTCTTTAGAGACGCAAAAAACCAGATCTAGCCAGATTTCTGGGAAAAGACACACTAATGTCGATGTAAACTTCACTTGCTCAACAGTCACGAACCAACAGTGTTAAATTTTTAATTAAATTTGTTTTTCCTCCGCAGAGAGCGTTGTTTTGAGGTGATTGCTAACAGAATGCCAAGCTTGAGGTCCCTTCCTGCGCTCCTCTTACTGAGCTGTTACCTCTGCGGGGGCGACGCCAACCGCGTCTACGTTCATCCCTTCAGTCTGTTCGCCTTCAAGAATGCCAAATGTGAGAATCTACAGACCCCACCATCGAGGCCTCTGGTGACTCTTCCCACTGTGGCCCTCGATCCCAATATCCTGACGCCGGATGCCAGAGATCCATCCGGCCACAACGGACAGAGACAGAACATCACGGATAAAACTGTAGTTCTGGCAGAGCTGCTCAACTCCCTGGGTGTGAGAATGTACCAGATTATGAGCAGCCATCAGCCCGGCACCAACTCCCTCCTTTCACCAGTCAACACCTACGGATCCCTTGTCACCTTTCTCATTGGGGCCTCCAAGAGGACGGCAGCCCCATTCCAGGTCCATTTACTGCAATGATAAAACATTTTGTCAAAAGTAAAGTATATTCAATAATCCAAATTTTTTTCTTGGTCAATTTTCTCCATCATTGTAGAGTCTCCTTGGCCTGAGCAGCAGCACCGACCGGGAAGATTGCGTCTCATTGGTGGAAGGACACAAAGTGCTCGAGACCCTGCAGAGCATATACTCCGTGCTTGACGACGGACCAAAAGACGAGATATCGACGCAAGTCTGGGCCTTCACGCCGCTGGACACGCAGCTATCCACAGACTTTATCCAAGGCACGCAGGATTTCTCGGACGCCTCGTACATCCGGGGTGTGGATTTCTCCAAACCAGAGGAGGCTGAGCAGCTGGTGAATGAATTTGTGGAGAAGACGTCAGGTGGGAAGTTGAAGAGCATCTTCAAAAACCTGAACTCGAGTGCCAACCTCCTGTTTATCAGCTCCTTCACATTCCAAGGTTGGTCTTTTCCTGTTTTCTGTGCGGTGTTTTTTTTTTTTTCTCGCACACAGAATATATTACATATAAGGTTTAAACAAACGTAACACATAGCAGTCAACATAAAACTTTAGCTCATAAATTTCTTGATCTACTTACAACATCATCTCGCATTTTGTGTCTTCTGTTTAGGCAGCTGGAGGATGGCCTTCCAACCAGAGAGAATCTCCATGCAGGAGTTTTACGTAGATGAAACCATCACAGTGATGGCTCCACTGATGACCCACACTGGCCGGTACCACTACCTGAACGACACGGTCAGATCATTGCTAGAAATTGCAGATTTGGAACAAAGTGGAAGAAGTTGGAAGTTTTTGTGAATTTTTTTTTTTTTTTGTCACTTCACAGGTGAGACAGTGCACGGTTGTGAAACTGTCTCTGAGCAATCGATGCTCCCTCCTGCTGGTCCTTCCTCATGAGGGGGTCAGCATCCACAACATTGAGCTCACACTGATCACTGGTGCCATGTCTGCCTGGTACAAGAGCCTCCAGGAAGTGTAAGCAATATTTATCAGCTATCTGTTTATACATATACACATACAGATATATATGTTTATATAAATAAATAAATATATATATATACACACACACACACATATATATGAACATACATATAAACACACTTATACACACATACATAAACGTATGTGTTTGTAAACACACACACACACACAAATACACATATATGTACATATATATATAAATGTGTGTGTTTGTGTATATATATATATATATATATATATATATATATATATATATATATATATATATATATATATTTCGAGAGAGCGTGTTTAATATCAAACTGTTTCAGATATCACAGATTATGTTTTTGGGCCAAAATATGAGGTCACATTGAATGGTAAATTGAAAAATCAAATTTTAAAAACAGTTAAAATTAAGGTATTTCAATTGATTAAATCTACACAGATGGCAGGGTTCAAATATCAAAAGCTAATCGCTTCCTGTCCCCCCAGTGAGCTGGAGCTGTCTCTACCGAGGTTCTCCTTGTCCTCTGCGACTAACATGCGGGATCTGCTGACCAAAATGGATCTAGAAGTAGAGACCAGACTATTGGGCTCCCAGGCTGAGTTCAGCCAACTTAGCAACACCGAACCCTTCACTATAGATCAGGTAAGTGTGCTGGGTGGCGGAATTATCAAAAAAAAAAAAAAAACACTGTGGTTGTTTCCATCCTCACATAATCTTAAATTGCCCACATCCCACCCTCAGGTGGTCAGCAAAGCATCATTTGAGATGTCAGAAGAAGGGATTGAGCCTCAGGACAAGATGCAGGAAGCTGGCACCGCCCAGTCACTCTCCATCAACCGGCCTTTCTTCTTCTCTCTCATAGAAGAGAATTCAAATGCCATTCTCCTACTGGGTAAAGTCACTAATCCCACACTTTAAGGTAGAAAGTATTTCAATCTAACAAAAAATGGAATACTATCAATTCTAAGTTGCCACTCAGTTTCTTGAATGACAACAGCTTTATGTTCTGTTAACCTGCAAAACAATCCTTTATTCAGATCTTCTTGTTCCATTCAACTAGATATTTAGTATGACCTTACCAATGGAGGATCTTTCAGTTAATAAACAGTATTATTTTCTTTCACCAGCATGTTGATTGTAAGACAAGCTCAAACTGTTGGAATTATCATTGTATCTCTTTTCTCAGTATTTATAAAAAAAAAACATGTTACTGTAAGAAACCTGTTGCAAGTCTAATTTCATTTTTCTGTAAAATTTATGATAGCAGAGCTCTGTATAGTATTTTTGGCTAGAGTAGGTCTAGGAACCTCGAGTCTGTATAATGAATAACCGATGCCCTGTATATTGTAACTAAAGAGTTTATTTTTGTTTTGTTACAATTATTGAACAGAAATAAAACATTTAAAACTTTCGAACAAGTCTCTAACAGCGTAACAAGAAGCCCGATCATTCGGGTATACCGTGTACAAGGTGTACACTCATGGAATATTTGATCTGTTTCCCACATGAACTATTCACTAAAAAGGCAAAATGAAAGGATTGAAAACACTTTGATATCCGGGTCAGATTAGTGATTTGGTATAAAAAACGAAATATTTCAAAATCAGGAAAATGTTGGCCTATACACACAAAAATATAAGATAAAAATAAATAAATAAATACAGAGGGCATAGAGGGTTATTTGTAATAAGGTGTGAGACCCGAACCCAATGGTTTTTCACCCATGTTATTCATTTACTTTGCCACTGGTCATGCACTTAATATAAACAGCTCACTGCTTTCCATGTTTTATGCTTGACATTTCTGTTGAACTATTTAAAATACTTACATCCGCAAACAACTTAAACTCTCAAATGAATCTTCACCATTTGTTTTGAGAAACTCTAAAATAGGAAACTTTTCAATAACACCATGTTGATTACGCTTTATGACTAGTTTGTGACATTTTGCCAAAAGTTGGAAGGTGACAAATTTGTTTCCAGGATTTTCAAGTTTCCCAGGAGCCAGTATATTTGGAAAGGTCCAAAAAGGACAAACAAAATATGGTGCGTTTTTAAAAACCCGACGTTAGAATTTACATCTCCAGATATTCATTGATTCCAAGGTAGTATGAGAAATATATTACAACAAATATGACATTATGATTTTCACAAGTGTTACTTACTTTATTTGTAATAAAACCATCACCGGGTAGTGGAAAAAAAAAACTCACAAATATCCTTCAACTGACATTCTCTCAATGTCACAACTTAGATTTGAACTATTGCTTTTTCAGTTTTCTAACCCCCACATTATGATCAGTACAGTAGTTTGCATAGAGCGATGATATCACCAGCAGAATACTAAGTAAAGTCCATGTTAGCACATCCAATCCCATCCAATCCTCTCCAGACAGCACATTCTGTGCTCCGACACTTCACACCTCTATCAAAAACTTCATCATATCACATCACATCTTTCTCGCGGACGGTCAGTGGTGTCAGTGAAGTCAGAGGTTTGTGCAATGACTGTAAAAGTCAGTAATAAAAGGAGATGTTTTTTGAGTAAGATGCTGAACAACAATCTCTGTAGTGCATCAGCATCGTGTCCCACGTTCATAGAAATCTGATTATCGTAAATCAAACTACACCTTGGGTTTGGACAACTTTCCTTCGCGAATGTCGGATGAGTGCAGCACGTTCATGGGTTTCAGTGACCGAGGGGATCAACTTTCGACTGGCTTTGCTCCGCGAGCTCTCTGGCCTCTTTTACCAGGTCCATCAGTGTGGAGAACATGGCGATGTCACGCGGCTGAAGACCCATCTTCTGGATCTGTAGCAGTACAGAAGTGTGCAAGATACAATAATCACACGCAAGTCACAGTCATCTCGTATATAACAAATAAAGGTTGTCAAAAAAAAAAAAAATCAAATCATTAATATTGGAAATTGTTTCAAGAACTGATGGAGGGGTAGGCTGATATGGAAAAAAGAGCACCTTTGACCAATTGCCAACATGAGATCTGCTTTAGTATGAGTGGGGTGAGTCACCTCATTATGAGGATTAGTATAATTCTGCTTTTATATAAATGCTTGCAAAAAGCACTGAAGCCAGTGCTCAGCCGCATAAGAAAAATGACACAGCATCAGGGGTCTGACTTTTCAAATATATCCTTGTGATTGAAGTATTTATAAAATGTTTAAAACGGTCTTTTTTTGTACTTCACTCTTCATTCGGCCCCAGATGACTTAGGTGATATATGCTGTTTTTTTTTCCTCCAAGTGATATTTGTTTGTCACACAAAGTGTAAAAATACAACAAAAACAATTTACAAAAAAAAGATACAACAATCTGTTATAGAAAGAATTTACAACCAAATGTATGACGCTCTGCCCTGTTAAAATCAGTACTGATGCAGTTTCCCTGATTCATTTATGACACTGCTGTACCCAAAAAGTCTCGTGATTAATCAATTTTAAAGAATAGACTAGATAGTTCAGAGACTACAAAAGCATGAATGAGCCTTTTGATTTTTATCTGAGAATCTAAATGATAGGGCTCTAAATGCTTGTCTTGATTTTATCGTGCTGAGAATTTGAAAATTCAAATACTATACCAAAAAGGTAAGGGTTTTTGTGACTGCATTTACTTGTACATGTGTGTATGTCTGTATAGGTCGTACCTGGTCCCCTAGGTATTCCACGTCGAGGGCCAGTTGTAGGCGGATCTTGCTGTCATCAGTCGGTCCACCGTTTGTCCCTGCCGTGGACGTTGTGGACGCACCTTTCCTGGCCTGCTTCAGACGCTTCAGACTTTCCTCCATCTTCCTCACTGAGCTCAGAACCTCCGAAATGGTCTCATAGTACCTGAGGACAAGGCAGGGATATCAAATTTTATTCAGGTAAATATTATAGGAGTTTATTATAGTATGCCGGGTACATATGCAGGCAAATTGCATGTGCAAAACAGAGCAGGTCTTGTTGCCTCTTTATCTCATCATGGACATGCTCATAATATGAGAATACCAGCCTACTAAATGATAAATATTCTATCAGTTGTAGTATTTATTTACGAGTGCATGTCTGTCACTCACCTCTGTGTGCAATCAGAAAGTGCAACTTGTAGCCATTTTTGCGCCGTAGAGGGCGTGACCAGATCTGTTGAGTCGGTCAGCAACTGATGCAAAGGACGTAAGGCGTTGTCCATGTACGCTGATGGACGCACAGGCAGATCCTGTCCAGGGAGGACACAAGCCACTGTGAGTTGTTTCTGCAGTACTCTATGTCTGCTTACATTGAAAACATTTTTGTTGTCTGTAATTTGAGATAAGGGTGTGATCGTTGTGAGGACATGGGCGCGTCTGCACAACGCCTGTGTAAATATAGGCACAAAGCTGCTCCGAGCAAAACTGCAATGGCAGACGAGTCGAGGCTTTCCTTAAATGACAACTTAAAAATCTGCCTTTCCTGATTTTGTCAAGTTTTATCTCAGTTCGGTTTTATTTATGCTAGGGTCGTATTTCATACTTTTGAACAGCTGACAAAAGATTTACGACTTAACTCTCAATATTCTTTTATATTTTGTGTAACTCAATATATATATATATATGGTATGAATATAAAGCTTACAATCACAATGCAGCATCTGTGTTTCTACATAATTGAGTCCGCAATAATGGCTCACTACATCCAGCAGATAGTCTGCAAGGCTACCAAATAGTACAGGATTAACACAATGCGGCTCTTGGCCAGCAGAGAGTTTCACCAGAATGCATGGAACAGTCCAGCACATGTTGTGTTTAAAGTAACATGGTGCCAGGTCTGTTCCAAGAAAGAGTGCATAACGACGGACAATGTTTTTCTGTAGAAATGTGACCTTATTAGTTCTGCGATAGAGCCGGGGAACCTCAGAGGCACTCTTTAGGAAGCGACAGCAGCGTTCAGTCAAATGCTGGGTCATTCGGGCATTCAGAGCGGGAATGCTGCTGGATAAAAAGGCTTTGGAGTCGGCAAAAGCGTCTGAAAACAAGGAAAACACAGGGTTAAGGAATGGAAATATTTATCTTTCTGCTGATAGATCATTCTGGCCTGTTGGGTATTTTTACTATTTACATAAAAGTCAGCAAACACTGGCATTTATGAGCGGGCTACCCGCTCACCCCCTTACTGTGTATCAAAACTGTGAGCATAAAATTCCAGTTATCGAGCAGAATAAATATCTAGAACAGCCAGGCTTCAGTCTAAAGAGGTAATGAGCGTATTGCCCAAACAGGAACCCAAGAGGATCAGCATCATAATGTTACTTTGGCATTACTGTCAATTCCATCAAATGCCTACATTATAAGCAATGTTAAGAATATTTGTTTGTAAGAGATCATGCTGCCTGGACTAAACCTTGCAAAGATGGAAGATTCGATACCATGAATTTGGTTTCTGGTTAAGTGGACAGCGCAAGTGGAGTAGAAAATAGTAGTTCCCTTACCTTCCACAATTGCAAAGTTTTTGAATCCGATGGCATCCAGCCGCTGCCTGACGATTTCTGACAACTCTGGTAGCTGTCACAACAAAAATAAAGGTGGCTCGATTCAAACCGTTAGCTGATGAATCAAGGAATGCGCCATACAAGTTCCAGGGAGCAGCACTTTCTAACTGTATATCATTCATTCTTGGCTCAGCCATGCTATCGTCTTTATTATCCCTTGGGATGAACTTTAATTTTCAGCAGGTGGAAAAAAACAGGAACACAAGACGCAAGAAAATATTGATGTTAATCACATCTATCAAATTCTGTATAGCTGCTGTACTCAAATGCACTTCAACACATCAATAGCCCAAAAAAATTACTTCTAGATTTTCTTTTCAAGGTTTTTTACAAGTCATCAATAGTTTATTCGCAGATTTGTCTCTACTTTCTGAATTTCTCTGTAATTTTCAAACTGATTCATAAATAATGTCTTAATTATTTGCATGAATTTTTTTAACCTAGTCTTTCAGCAAATATTTTATCATTTCAGTCCAAAGCATTCATCAGCTGACTTGTTTATTTCAAGTTTTTATTAGGAAACATTTACACAATGTCTTGGGGTCATTTATTTGATTCTACATGGTTTAAGGTAAATTTTCTGAATCAATTTTTAAGGTCCAGGTCTTTAAAGAACACTGAAAATGTCTACATCCACCATACATATAATAAGCAGAAGCCAGACCTGTTCCTGTAGCTTTTGGATGTCTGCAGCGATATGGACAAGCTGTTTGGTTGAAAGCGAAGCAGGACTCCCACTCTCGCTGCCTGTCTCTTCCAGCGATGTTCTGCTTGAGGTGGATGAGGCTGAACTTGGCAGAGGCCTTGTGGGCTCTTTTGTCACCTCGGTGGATGTGGTTTTGGTCAGCGTCTGTAAAAAGAAAAAAAAATAGGGGCACATGGAGAAACAAGGAAAAGAATACAGCAACTAAAGCAGCCGCTATTAGTTTACCTCATCAAGAAACTTGGCGTAACGTGAGTAGAGCTGCAGTGTGAGCTTCCAGAAGCGATGGGCCAGAGGTGACAGGTAGACCTTATCAGCCCAACACTTCACTAGGCAGGACCACAAAACTACAGACACCTGCAGGTGGTACACACTTCCAGCTGAACATGAACACAAACACCAAGTGTTACTGGTAAAAAAAGTACAAGTGTCTGCATGTGTGTGTTCATTAAGCAAAATGTTATACCTGTTGCGGCCACTAATCCATCACTAATGGCATTTTCCAGACTTCCTGCTATTTCCTTGTACCTAGACACATTCAGAACAGAGGAAGAAACAATCAATAGGTTATCAGACAATTTCTTGCATCAGCTGGAACATAGACGTGGAACACTGTGCTGAGTGGAAATTTGGGACTTTCCAAAAAGACTGCAGTATGCAGGTCCATGTTGCGAAATCTGGACAGGGGCCCTAATCTTTGCCTTGTCATGCACTGATGAATCTGTGCAATGTGTACTTTACAATGTGCATGTGTGTATGTTTGTAGGTGCAGCAAGAGGTTAACAAACAGTAGCCAACATGGTGTCCACCTCCTCACTGTAGATCAACAGTCACACTTTTCAATTTCAGGGTCACGTTCATGTAATTAATATAGGGTACTGCAGCTACTTGGAAGTTTCTCACACCCATAAGCAGTTTTGCTAATAGCTCCAAAAAAAAAAAAAAAAACATGCTGTGCAGAGATTCTAACTTCACACATTTCCGATGACATTTACCCAGGTTTGAACTCGAAACATGTGCACTCCAATGCAAAATGATGGATTTAAAAAGTAAAACAAGACATTTTTCTGTCTTGAGAAGGTCATTGTAGGAAACAAATTACCTCGAGGGTCTTTCAATTCAATTACTGGGCAAGGTGATATAACCAAATTGAAAATTTACAGAATTGATATGTTCTTGAGAAGAACAATGAACCTCAATGTGTTACCTGGTGACTCGAGCCATCTAGCCAGTGAACAAAATACAGTCTTACTTGTGCTATCGTGTCACATAAAAAAAAATTAAAATCTCCCTTCTGGCCTTGCATCAGAATTTTAAAGAAAAAAAATGTGCATAATCTACATTGGAAAAGTCATTTTTCATTATAACTAGAAATCACTACATCAGACTTTTCTATTTTTTTGCTGAATCTTACTGAGAAGGTATTGTGAGTTTAGGTGAATTTATTTCATTGCCTTAAGGGTTATTTGTGCCAATGTGTTTTTGTGAGGATGCATCATCAATGATCTTAAAATAATTAAGTCTTCTTCCTGATCCTATCCATCTTGGTCACTCCCAAAGAGAACCTTTGCATTGTCATCTCTGCAATCTAGTTCTGCCTCCTGTCTTTTCGTCATTGGAACTGTTTCTAGGCCATACAGCATCGCTGGTCTCACCACTGTCTGGTACACTTAAAATAATCACGTCAATAAGTGGAAAATAAGTGAAGAGCAAATAAAAGCAAATAAAAAAAATGTATCTAATATTTATTCTTGTCTTTAAAAATGGATTATTTTATAATAAGCATTCTTAACTATCTAAGATATGGTTTCATTGTGAGAGACTATTGCTTATACATCATCATATTATCAAGCCCTACAGAAGAGTATTGAGTTAAGGAAATATGCACCGTAGTTGAAAGTAGACAGGCAGATTCCACTTGTTGTGGAAGCTGACATAGGAAGGATGGACTCTCAGCCTCTTCACGCTGGCCTGTGAGCTGCACTGGCGCTCAAATCTCCGTACAAATTCCATACTCAAGCTGTAATGCTAGAATAGATTTGACAACAAGAAAAAAAGACATTAAAAAAAAAAAACATATATGAAATACAAATGACAATTAAGCGACAGGGTACAAAATCAAAAAAAAAATTACAAAGTGATGGCACCAGCACCCGCTGTGTTAGTGTGTCTGTACCTCATAGAATATGTCTGGGTTTCCGGGATTGAAGAGATAAGCCAGCCTTTCCTCTATTCCTTTTATTATCTCGGGCCACACAGAGTTGACCAGGAAATCGTAGCCCGGCACAATATCAGCTTTGTCACTGAGGGGAAAAGGCAAAACAATCAAAGAGTTAATGGTTTTAAGACGGCCTGATTTATGCTCTACCCCATTAAATATCTATACCTTGATATTGTTCCTCCAGTCACCTCTTTAAGAAGTTGACAGTGATGAGGAACAAACTCCAACAGTCTGGAATACATTAACTGAAGACCATTTGGAGTGGACTTAACAGATTCTTCCACAATTACCTTTAAAAAAGAACAAAAAAAAGGAAATCTTAAAATGCAAAATCAGATCAGAGCAGGATGTTGTTTTAAATCTATTTAAGGGCCTCTCACATTAGCAGCCTCATGTTTACCTGGTCCATGTAAGGTTTGACCAACACCTGTCCAACCAGTGCCTCTGCATCTCGAGTCTTGTCAATGGTTGCATATGTTCTTAGGCAGTGACGCACCATATCCATGTTAGATGTCTGCAGACCTTCAATCAGAAGCCCCTCGAGAGATTGCTGCAGCATGGAAGTGATGCCTGCAATACGCTGGCAGAATGCATAAGAAAACACACACACACACACACGCGCACGCACGCACGCACGCACGCACACACGCACACACACACACACGCACGCACGCATGTAAATCAGTGTTAAGAATGATGTGCAACTTCAAGGAAAAATGCAGACTGAGTAAATCGTGGATGGAAAAAACAATTAACCCAAAGATCAATTGAAAAACTATATGAGCTGTGCAGAACAACTGGAGGAAAAAAACACACCTAGACTGTCTTTAAATGTTCCCTATGACTTAAACAGATACTGTTATAGATCATTACAACCTCATTGGATTGACAGAAGACCAAGCAGTCAAACTGATATACTAAGTGAGAGACTATTGATTCATTGTTGTTTGATGTACTTTGTGACTGAATTGACTCCTTCGCACTTACCGGTCTGACTTTATCCAGGAGGGGCATGCCTTTGCTTTGAATGGCATGAAACTGCAGCTGGTTGAATTCTGTGGCTATTCTTTCCAAGATCTGGCCAGCTAACAACGGGCTGCAAACAGACAAACAGGTGTCAATTAACAGGCTCATATGCATTGAAAAATATCCCAACGCATACATCTGCCCACAGTCAACCAGAATTGCAATCTATCAACAAATCCCAGAGGCTTCCCTCCCTACCTGCTGATTTCAAGAGAGTTTGACTCCTTGGAATTCTGTGAGTGAAGAATTTTCTCAATCTTCTCCACTGAGCGGACAACCTGGATCAGCCTCATAACACAAACCTGGGAGAGGGTGTGATCAGAATTTGTAAACAACATCGGACAAATTATTGTATATCATAGGAATACTATAATTTAATGTTATCTGCAACACTAAATTAAATTTAGAGTGCAATCTGAATTCAGATACGGATCACAGTCTGGAAGCTGTTGTTTTTTAATCAATCATTGCTTATCTTTTTTTTTCAATCAAACTAAAAAAGTGAACTTAATGTTTTAATTTTACCAAAACTTGTCCATAAGGAACCAAGGATTTACCAAAAAAACTCATAAGAAATCACATTAGAAGACCACTGAACAAGCTCAATGAATTTGCCTTCTTGCCTGCATAATCAATGTTTGGGGCTAAGTTCTACAATAAAGTCTTTTCCCATTTCCATCAAAATTGCTCCAAAATCAGTGTCAGACTCACACATCAGATCAGCAAAAGTATTTCTGCTTAGGCTTAAGTGTAGGAATGGTTACTATTTGTCAGAGCACAAGAGGTTGTAACATTTATCATGGATTTGTCACTTCTGCCATTATAAAACTGGCTTTCATATCAACTTGACTTTGTGTCTTTGCTTTTGTAAATATATTCTGCCATGATATCTGGTTCTACTGAAACTCTTATCTTCTGCAGGCTCCGCTGTGTGTCCAGTTTGTCATACTTGTCATGATGTTTCATTCCATAATGCCATCTTATATAACAATTTTAATTATAGCCACATTAGCTTGACAAACAAAATGCATCAGTTTGTCTTCCTTGTCAACAAACCATTACTCTGCCTCCCACATGTAACACCTCCCCCACCGCTCCATGTTTTCAAAATCAAAAATTTCTGTTTGGCCATTTTCTGGGGGCAGCTAGCTTAAATATCACTGGATAGGCACTGATCCATGTATTTACAGACGACCAGTAAGCGTGACATTATAATAGCACGGAGGAAAGGGTTCACACATACACTTTCGCTACAAACATTGCAGTGCTTTGTAGGATTTGTGGTACAAGTGGTGTGAATATGGTCTTCTGGCGGCACATTAATAAGAGACATATGATATATCTTGCGGGTCAGATGTACCGTAGTTAGTATCACGTGTCAGACGTAACCTGGGAGCCATAAGTTTGACATGTCTGCTCAATGGCAGTGAGCATTGTGGAGATGGTCATAACATAGATGTAATGATAAAATTATACAGGGCTCTAACCTTCTTTTTCTGCAAATCCTCTTGCTTGGACAGCTGACCATCTATTGCCAGAATCACCTCGCTCACACAAGACCGGAGGCTCTGGAACAGAATAAAAGCCACTGACATGAATGAAACCTGTGAAAGGAATTAAACGCAGCTGTGTCACAGCAAGAGTACTTGATCCGAGCACATACCATGACCTCCTCTCGTAACTGGCCCAGGGGCACGGAGAGCTGATTGAGGGCCTTGTCCATCCCCACCTGAGAAAACATGCAGGGCCACACATTAGAAAGGGTGTAGAATCTAATAGTCCTTGGAAACAACGAGGCTCTTGAGTATCATTTATTTATTTTTCATTCATTAGAGTGCATATTTAGAGCCAAACCAATGGTGTTGTCTTTTGAGATCGAAGCATAAAAATGGTATTTGAAAACAAAAGAAAGATTAAAATAATATGGAAAGACAACTATCATTACAGATTGGAAATACTGTTAAATATAAGATTGTTCATTCTAACTCGGTTGCACATTTGTTGTGTTTTTTTTTAATCACTTTAACTTATATGTTTGCATTGTGTTTATTGTTTTCCTTTTCCACGTTGTTCTGAAGCATATTTTTACCTGTCTTCTGCAGTCATCGCTATTCTCCCATGGTTCATCAATCGACCATTGAAAACATACATAAATGCATATCTTGTATGAATGGTGGATGGATAGGTGAGAGAATACATGTTAGTTTAATATACGCTATATGGCCAAAGTATTTGATCACCCATCCAAACGATCGGAATCAGGTGTTCCAATCATTTCCATGGCCATAGGTGTATAAAGTCAAACAACTAGGCATGCAGGCTGTTTTTACAAACATTTGTGAAAGAATGGGTCGCTCTCAGGAGCTCAGTGAATTCCAGTATGGAACTGTGATAGAATGCCACCTGTGCAACAAATCCAGTCATGAAATGTCCTCACTCCTAAATACTCCAATAACAGCAACTGTATAATGACAGCAACTCAGACACAAAGTGATAGGCCAAGTAAACTGAAGGAGCAGAGTCCGCGGATACTGAAGCGCATAGTGCGAAGAGGTCGCTATCTTTCTGCAGAGTCAATCGCTACAGACCTCAGAACTTCATGTGGCTTTCAGATTAGCTCAAGAACAGTGCGCAGAGTTTCATAGACTAGCCACACATCACCAAGTGCAATGCAAAGCATCGGATGCTCACCTCCACTGGACTCTAGAGCAGCCCTTCCTTTTCCAACACAACTGTGGATCAGTGCACAAAGCAAGGTCCATAAAGATATGGATGACAGAGTCTGGTGTGGATGAACTCGACTGGCCTGCACAAATACCTGACCTCAACCTGACAGAACACCTTTGAGATTAAATCGAGCAGAGACTGAGAGCCAGGCCTTCTCGTCCAACATCAATGCATAACCTCGCAAATGCGCTTCAAGAAGAATGGTCAAAAATTCTCAAACACACTCCTGAACCTTGTGGACAGCCTTTCCAAAAGAGTTGAAGCTGTTATAGCCGCAAAGGGTAGACCAATACCATATTGAACCCCATGGATTAGGAATGGGATGTCACCTAAGTTCATATGCGAGTCAAGGCAGGTGAGAATACTGTTGGCCATATAGTGTATATGCAGTATGTATATGTACAGAGAGAGAGAAAGAGAGAGAGGGAATGACATCTAGACTGACAAGTGAGGTTTGTCAATCTATCCATGATCTTCACAACAAATGAAAAAGTTTTATGAACAAAATAATTTGATTCATTTGGTCAGTCCACAATGTAGGTTTCATGAAACTTTTAAACACCATACTAACACAATGCCTTATAAAAATCAGGATTACATGCTATAGAAAGCACATCCATAACCACTAACCAGGTTGGTAGAAAGGTTAACAAAGTCGGCATAGTCTTTGTTGATGAGTTCCACCATAGCCGTTTTGAGCAGTTTGTAGTAAAGCTCCAGGTCCTCCCTCATCTCCTCCAGCTGCACCTGCTTTCGACACTCCGCCACAAACTGATCGACGTCAAAGTCATCCTGTAGAAATACAAACAATCAACAAACAAAGCATAAAGACCAATTGAGATTACTGTTGCTCTTTCAAACCCCACTAAAAACGCAATCACTGGGGGAACACTTAAAATGAACTTCTAGGACATGATGATTTTATCCTCCAAGTTGAACCTAATGATACGAATACACTCGCTTAAGATCAACGTGCTGAGTGAAATGGATGAAGTAGCTTTAATATCTGAGATGGAAAAAGGAGCATCTACACCTGCCAAACCCACTCCCAGCGTCAACTCACAAGCGCAAACGCTATTAAATAAGCGGAAAACAAACATATATTATCCTTTCTGGAAACGCAAATTGTTACTCACCTTCATAAACACATCCTTGTCGAAACATAAAGACTCGGGTCCCGTTGGTAAATTCATTTTGAACTGTAAGGCTAAACTAGTATACGGACAACAGAATTACGAGGTCGCTCTTTACATTAGCGGCTCCACTTCCGCAAACATGGCACGCACCAGCGAAGAAGAATCGCTCAAAGGTCAAAGTTTACAACAGCGACAGTAACGGCAGAAACTAGTAACTACAGCGAGGCATTGGGGACAGTCGCGTTTAAATAACAGAAAATTACAGCCATATTCCTACAAACCGAAATTATTTCATGATTTTTTGTATATTCAAATAAATGTATTTTTAAACATATATATTAAATATATCTGTACATTTTCATATTTTTTTTACATTTTTATATATTCAATACAAATCACGTTACTCCACTGACAAATAAAATCATGAATATGTATTCCTCTTCTTGATAGAATGAAATTTGATGTTAATCCTATGCATTAAACATCGCTGTCAAAAAAAATTAACGTTTTAATATATTCAATACAAATCACGTTACTCCATTGACAAATACAACAATAAAGATATAATCCTTTCCTTGATAAAAATAAATGTAATGCTAATCATATGCATTAATCATCACATTCAAATAAATGAATATGTTTTTTATATTTTTATATATTCAATACAAATCACGTTACTCCACTGGCAAATAAAACGATAAAGATATATTCCTCACCTTGATAGAAAGTAATTTAATTTTAATCCTATCCTATGCTATCTTTGAATATCTATGGTATTTATGAGACAAAAAATATTCGTGAGGTGCAATGATGAGGAATGAAGTGTATTGGGATCAGAAGGAGCAACTCAAATTAATATGTTTGATTTTGTATGATAATAATTCCGGTCGTTTATAATCCTATGTGTAATCCTGGACAAGTCCCGCCCCTCCGAGATTTGGACAACGGTGTGTGTGTATGTGTGTGTGTGTGTGTGTGTGTGTGTGTGTGTGTGTGTGTGGGGAGGGTCATGCGAGATGACGGGGCAGGGCCGCCGGGTCAGCTAATACAGTGGCAGCCTCCCACTTCCACGCCGTCTCCCTATCGAGGATTCCACGCTGTGTGCAGATCCGTGGGGTAAAGTGAGGAAGGGTGGCCCGGAAACATTTCAGTACCCTTGAAGCGGACAGCTCTCCGCGGGGGTGGGTCGGGTTTTTTTTTTTAGGGCGGAGGGGGTCGGACAGGTGGCGGACAATTCCTCCGTGAGCCAAGGGAGGGAGGGTTTGAGGCGTCCACGCAGCAAAAGAGGCAAAATCGTGACCGATCTCACGTCGCGAGTGAAGAAGAGGGAGGAAGAGAGTCGGGGTGGGGGGTGGTTGGTGGTTGGGGTGGAGGGGGGAGTAGCGCATCACCACCGTGAGAGATGGCGGAGTGCGGGCGGAAGGCGCTGTCTCTCCTGGAAGCGGCCCGCTCCCGCTACGAGAGCCTGCAGATATCCGACGACGTGTTCGGCGAGTCCGGGGACGACAGCAGCGACAATCCCTTCTACAGCACCTCCGGAGACTCCGACTCCGATAACTACATAGCCGAGGTCGGCGAGGAGGATCAGCCACACCACCATCACCACCACCATCATCATCAGCAACCCCCAAAACGGGCCGATAAAGAGGGTAGCAGCAGCGGCGGCGGCGGTGGAGGAGCCGGTCCCCCGGGCTCTCTGTCCCGAAGCCAGGCGGAGGAGGACGGCTGGACGGAGAGCCTGCAAGATGTCACGTTGCCGCCGTACATGGGGACTTACGGTAAGACTGCGAGCAACTCGAATAAGGTCATTTTGTGCAACAGGGAAGCGTCTCCGGAGGTGATTGGATGGCAGAACCCCACGCGTGGAGGTCAGCCACGGATCTCTGATCCACCACAGAAGGCTATTTGCCCCTGCACAGCTGGAGGCTTGTGCGTGTGCGTGTGTAAGTGGGTGACACTGCATCTTTAATAGCTGTATTAAGGGGGAAACGCTTAGTCTTTGATACCTCACCCCCTCTGGTGCGATGTGTGACACACACACACACACACACACACACACACACACACACACACACACACACACACACACACACACACACACACACACACACACACGCCACACACGTTTCAGACTCAGTGCAAAGATGCGCTGCACGATTTAGGGACTTGAATATACTTGCATACATATAATACTGCTTACATGCAGATCACCAAACATTTTAATACCATGAGATGAACCTTTAGGGGCATTTTCCTATACAAACCACGACACTTTGTACCCACTGGTGTGTTGTTCCATCTTTGCAATGAATACTGAAATTCATCAGCAAACATAGACAAGTTGCTCTCCTGGAGACAAACGTGTCTATCGATATTAATATAAGCTTTGGGATTGGATTTGTTGCTTTCTCACGTCTCCTGAGCTGAAACATTGGTGATTGGAATGATATATTTCATCTATGGTTACCATGTTGGACTACATTTTGGACACACTTTGCTCAAGGTCACTGCATTGGGTATTGTTGGTTTCTTATACGAACAAACATAAACATATGCACAACAAATTTATATCCAGTCAAGAGCAATGATTCAGAGTTTAAAGATTTTGCTTAAAAAAGAAAATCTACCATTTAACCCTTATGGCACCTACGATATCCGGGGGGCAGCAGAGACCCATCTTCCAAAGATGCTTTATTTCTGAATAAGTATGACACAAAATATCATCACGGTGTTCGCCTCTGTCTGCGTTTCACCTTTAACGTCCTCTAGGATTTACTTTAACAAGTTATCCACTAAATTAAACAAATCCTGCGGCATGCCTCAATAGGGAAGAATGCCTACTCGGCCTATTCAAAATAATGCTGCTACTCAAACTAAACCGGAGATTTACAGATTTTTTTTCTCTTCTATTCCATTTCACGGCTGTTGCTCCGTCAAATCAAACAGGTGGAGCAACAGGTTGTACATTTTCTGGTCGAAAGACATGTTTGCTGGTGTGCGTTTGAACAGCTACTGCGTGGGTGTGGTCCCACCATCATGGGGAGTTGAAAAGATTAAGAGCAGCCTGACTGGATGGACGCATGACAGTCAGGATACACACACACACACACACACACACACACGCACACACACTCAAACAGCCGAGCCCACGCTGGGCTTTTATAGCTGTAGATCCTAATAACTTGATATGTTCACATAATTCTGTTTTTACCTCATACTTAAAAACATGGGATCGAGGCAGCTTCGGTTAGTTAATTCCCACTGCAAAGCAGAGGCAGATCTGGAAATAAAATTCTTTTTTTATCTTCATCCGTCTCGCTCTCCGTCCATCTGTCCGGTTGTTTTATCCTCACCTGCTTGTCTGTCTCCCTGTATGTCTGGCTGTGAATTGACACACCATGAATCTGACAGTTGGTGTCCTTTGGAGATTGTATCATGCAAATAAATCATCAGTGGCCATCAGAATGCCTCCTGTCAACCTCAGTCAAACTCTTTATGCCTGCAACAGGTTTCTGTTTTTGTTTTTTTGTAATTTTTTTTTAGCATTTGCTTGCAGCATATTCTGTGTGTTTTTTAAACCACAGACTGATTGCTGCTGAAACCACAGGTTTTTTTTTTTTCAATGAGCATGAACATAGTTCAACTAGCGACAATAGGGTCGAGTGCATAGATGGCGTGTTATCTTCATCTCAGTGAGATTGTTTCCCTTCCAGCTCTAGAGGGGTGGAAAAGGGCCAAGCGGAGGATTATGAGGCATATATCCACATCGCTGGTTATGTAACAAAGTTGTCATGATGTTGAAGGGAATTTAAAAAAAAGAAAAATATTCAATGACTCTGCTTACAGCTTGATAGATTACTGATGCTTTCAATATGCCAGTTTATCTGCAAAACCCTGTGGCTCTGACTTTAATCTGGTTGTTTCCTCTTTCCGTCCCCTTAATATGGAGCATCACAGCGTCATGTATTTATTTTGAACACTGATTCCCTGAATAATGCTTCCTTTTTCCATTCACAATAATATTTCGAGTCACAATTAATCTCCCTCTCTTTTGTCATTTTTTCCTGGAAACAATAGCATTATTTGTTTATTCATTGTACTCACCGCAGTCCTTTCAGGCAATGCGTTCTCACACAGCTAAATTGTCTTTCACCGTAATAAACCACTCTTTCAGTCACTTCCAAAAATGTTAGTAGTATTTAGGAAGGACTATTTCAAAGCAATTTAGAATAGAATAGAAAACGTATTGCCATTGTAAAATGCATTACAGTGAAAATGTGACCTTGTTCTTTATTCATCTTCTCTTTGCGAAACTGAAAAGAACATTTCGGCAAACCTCTATTATGCAGATATTCCACATAGTATAGAAAGCTGTAATATAGTATTGCAGTAGTAGTTTAGCGTAGATGTAAAGTAATGGTTAGTGAAGTGCGGGGATTTCAACAGAAACATTTGACTAATCACCGACAGTAAAATAGAATTAGAAAAATTTGATAATACGGAAACAATACAGGCCAACTGAAATATCATTAAAACATTGAATTACAAAAGTTAGGTCAACAAATGGCAATAGTCACAGCTTATCAGAATTGGGACTGCAAGTTTGTCCTGGGAAGAAAAAAATTTTTCATGGGGAGGTAAACACTAACTGCATAAAAATGCATCTCCTGTTGAAAACGTGATCTAAATACAGTAGATATGGAACTGGTTTCCACATGCCCATTTGTCACTTTCAGCACCCACTTGTAGTATTTAACCATGCATTTTTTTTGTACATGCCTGTCAGCCTATTGCGGAATAATAGTCCTCAAATTTTCAGCATCCATTGGCATGATTTAGCGATCATTTTGCTAATATATGGCAATAATGTCCAGTATTTGCATGAGTTATCATCTCCTAACCATAGATTAGCATCCAATCCCAATCTATCAACTGCTTTTAGTTCTTGAAAGTTAAATGCAGAATTATAATGAAATAAATATTGATGAAGCTTTTAAAGCAAAAAGAAATAACAAATAATTTGAATTTTTTGTAGATGACATCTGAATATTTTTAAATATTTTTGGATTGCAAGCCAGAAAATAATGACTGGGCTGGTTATTAAAGTGACAATAAATCATATTCCCATGTCCTCTTTCTGTTACATCCACTAACAGACAAGGTTAGAGCATGTTTTGGCTATTCGATGGGATTATCCACTTCACTGTTGCTATAAAAAACCCCAGCAGGCAGATGTTTGTCCCATGACAACAGAAATACTAAAATAGGTGATGATCTTGAAGGATGTCAGTATCTCCTGTCTGTGAGTTTGCAAATGAAGGAACATTGGAAATTATAGGTGAACATCAGCTAATAGGAGTCTTGCAACTGGGACATTACATAAACCTTTGATTAACTTCTTTCAGCTTAATACAAGCTAAAATTGAAGTTAACTGGCAGGGATGTGTCAAGAGAAATCTATCAAGACGGGGCATATCTGCTCAGCGGTACATGAAACAATTTCATTAACTATAAAAACGACAAGTTCTGCCTCAGTTTGTATTTTTGGCGAGTCATTTCGCCTCGGCAGACATTCCATCTGAACGTCTGATGGTTTTATCGAGGAGCGGCTCAAGGAAGTCAAACTGGATTTCATATTCAGCTTTCAAGTCTAATGGAATGTAAATGAGTGGATTTTGAGCCAGACCCTGGCTACTTCTGCCGCCTTGGGCACAGCATCAATTGTGTGGGTGTTGCTTTTCCCTTGCCGTCTTCATTCACCCTGCTTTGTCCTCTCCCCCATGCTGCCTTGTCACCGACAGTACCAGCCAGCCTCAATCCTTGTACTTTTATCTTTAATTTAGCATTTAACACTGAGGCGCAAGTCCTTTATTATTTCAGCCAAGGCGAACCACTCGTAAGGACAAGCAGGGCTGAAGGAGAGCGAAAGCCTCATTCTCTGCCCTTTGGAGAGAATGAGATGATGCAGCTCAAATGATTCTGAGCTATTTGCCATCCAGATGTTTCCTGATTTTCTGAAAAACAGCAATTAAAGAGGCAGAAATACATCAAGCCAGCAACTGCGTTGTTACCAATAACATGCCAACAGGGCAGAGTCTGAAATCTAAGTCCCTTCTACAAACACACTTGTTTGTTAATGTTGAATTCATGCTGAAAGAGTATTTACAATCCCATACTCATGCACTTTGCATGCAGCACAGCCAGTGCTGCACTCATCTGCACGTGGATCTATCCGTCCAGCCATCTTCTGCCGCTTACCCTGCACTCAGACTCGCGGAGGATGCTGGAGTCCATCCCATCTGTTATCGGGCAAGAGGCGGGGTACACTCTAGACCGGTCGCCACATATATATAGACAATCATACACCCACTCACTCATTCGGGGCAATTTTCCCATTTTTTTTCCAATTGATCTGCTGCATGTTTTTGGACTGTAGGAGTAAACCCATGCAGACATGTGGAGGGACATGCAATTAACCACTGTGCCACCATGCCGTGACATGGAGATACTGTCCATTTAAACTGCACTCTTCCTTGCACCTGCACTTTGTAAGTTGCACTCAAATGTGTTGTCTGCACCTATAATGGGAACACTATCATTATTTCTTATCAATACATATCTAAATGCATTGTACAGGGAAACACGTTTCCACACTCTACATGACAATAAACTCTATAAATATTGTCATACCAATCGTATAGACGACTGGGAAAGATCTGCAAGTTCAGATATTGATATTTAGTTGAATATTGGTTGTGGAGTATTAGCTTTAGAAGAGTGACAGCCGTGTACATTTAAACTGTGTTGTCTTTAAATTATGTCATAAAACTCAACAATGCTAATCTCGCAAATATCCAATTATCAGCCCCCATGCAAATTTGGATTTTTATGTTAAATTTGTTTTCATGTCAAAATAAAAGGTAGCATCTGACCAACATCTTTATCTAACTAAACTGCAACCTATCAAAACAGATATTGGAATTTTTTTCTTACAATATATTCTTGTAATTCATTTTAAAATCAAAATCATATCTGAAATCTTTGAATTCTATTTGAAATTTCATATTTTGCCTTAAATATGCAGATCATGAGCAACTGCTAAATTAGATTCTTCTGTCATTTTTATGGCGTGTTGAACAAGTGTAGAGATTCAGTGCCTGGGTTGAAAGTTTTCAGAATATCGAGACCTTAATTTATTGTCTTTGTCTTATTATTATGTCCTTACCTCTTGGGTGATTTATGTCGTAATAAATAGTTTGTATGCATTTCACAATGCCTTGACAGTGACGGCTAAACTAATTCAACTTTTCTCCTGTTGCGGTGTCAGAAGAGCAATAAATTATTCAGCACAGTCACTCAAGTGACAGTAGTGTCTATGGGTTGGCCCATGTGGGACTGTCAATCTGTCAGTCTGTCTGTCTTCCTTGCTCATAATATGTCCTTGCGTTTCTCCTTCAGGCCCGGCTCAGAAGATGTCGGCCACCGCCACAGCATTGGACTTCTTCCAGCTGTTTGTCCCCGACAATTGCATCCAGAACATGGTCATCCAGACTAACATGTACGCCAAGAAATTCCAGGAGCGCTTTGGTTCGGACGAGGGCTGGCGTCCCGTCACGGCCCAAGAGATGAAGGCGTTCCTGGGGTTCGTCACGTCCACCAGCGTGCACCGGTGTGAGTCTGTGCTCAGCATCTGGAGCTCCGGCTTCTTCAGCAATCGGAGCATCGCCTTGAAGATGAGCCAGGCGCGCTTCGAGAAGATCCTCAAGTATTTCCACATTGTGGCTTTTCGGCCGTCACAGGGAAGCAACCAAGGCCTGTACAAGATCCAACCTTTCCTAGACTCGCTGCAGCAGTCTTTCAGCTGCACCTTCAGACCCTCTCAGACACAGGTGTGTGCACGTAGGCGTCTTGCAGTGCTTTCAGACACATGTGGATACTTGCATCATTACTCACCATTAATCATCTATAGTTATTGACATTCCTGCTGCGTTATTAGCTGTTTCTTTTTTTTTTTTAAACCTATTGCAACCGAAACCCAGTTGTTTGGTAAGCGGGTTTTGTTTTTGTTTTTATGCGCAACCTCAGTGCAGTCAGTATACATTGTATCTAGAAGTAGGTCAAACCAAAGTCTATGTAGACCAAGTATTTGGGCAAAGAGATTTCCCGTTATGCAACTAGGGTAGTGGAGCAATTGACTTGACTCTATTTTAGGTGGGCTGGATTTTGTGCAACTTTCTTCTGTAGTGCCAGTACCAAATTGTAATGTTCCTTTCCGGACAGATTGCAATTTTACCTTTTTATGTGATGGATGAAAATAGCACCAACTATACGGAATACTTTTTAGCCCTGAAAGACACAAATAAAAGGAAATATCGCCTTTAAAATTTAGCTCAGCGTCATATGATTCTGTTATCTTAATCTCACTTTTTGTTTCTAACATTAAAATTTATATTATATAATGCAGATTTTTTTTCTAATTATATTTCATGCTCATATACCAAATTTATTTTGCACTTTGTACATTTTTGTGTTTTAACTCTGCTGAAAGGCACCTGAATGCAGCATTGTAGTTGATATCTTATATGTTTTATTGCAATTTAAGCACAAGCGGTCTTTTCATCTTGATATTCATGTTTTACCAGGTGTGCATTTTGTGCTCCTACAGCACACATCATATTTTGTTCCCTTTGTGAAAAATTTAGTTAACAGCAACTCCAGACCTACAGTTTATCGTTGTGGGTCATCACATCCATCAGGGCAGATCGTCTGTCATAAAGAAAGAGTATGTCATTAGCAGGGTACACGTGTTTCTAGGGCGGCTTTATCAGTTAAATCTCTGGTGGGACCGAGGGTGAGCTGAGATAGGGAGTGCGGTGCAGAGTTGAAATACTGCTACACAGCGTAAAAGTAATCTCTCCATTTACAGAACAATTTTGAGGCTGGAGAGGGCAATGAGATAATGATCAGGATTTAGGAATACTTAAAGTTTTTGTGTGAGGGGAGCTAAAAATATAACTGTAGAAGCAGTTTAGAAATTAGCATTTTGAATTACTATGCCGTTTTTCCATTCGGATTATCAACTCAATCTGTATTTGCAGTGCGGCGGCTATCATTTTATTGGGAAGAGTACAAGTATTTCAATCATAGCTGATCAAACTGCACAGACCTTGTGCAGAACAATGCTGCAGTGAAGCCGTGTCTCTTTTTGAAAGCTAACTTAACTCCCTTTTGTATCCCAGACAATTGCATGTCCAAAAGAAAGGGGTGATTGCAGCCGGACGAAAGGGCCCCGTGATCACAAATAGTGAAACGGGACATACCAATTTACAAGAGGACATATTTCACATGTAAATGTTTTTTTCACATGCACAGTGGCGCAGTGGTTAAGCAAGATTCCGGATTCGATTCCCACAGAGGATCTTCCTGCATGGAGTTTGCATGTTCTCCCAGTGTCTGCGTGGGTTTCCTCCCACAGTTCAAAAGGAAAAATTGTCCAGACGTGTGTATGAGAGAGTAAATGGTTCTTTATCTCTGTATTTGGCCCTGCGGTCGACGGGCGACCGGTCCAGGGTGAACCCTGCGTCTCGCCCATTGACAGCCTGGATTGGCCTCAACCCTAAGTGCAAGATAAGTGGAAGATAATGGATGGATAGAGGTTTTTTTTCAGTGAAAAAATACAAAACAGATTTAGACATCAACTTTTTACTCTGAATTGACTAAAAGTTTTGTTTAACACGTTGGCAGATAAATTGCTGTAAGAACCAACCAACAAAAAAATAAAATGAAATCAATCAATAAATAATATCATGCATGGACAGACATTTAAGAAGACTGGATTTAGCATAATCCTTGCCTATATCTGTAGCTTGAAAGCTCAAGAGATGCATTAACGGACAAAAGTGGGACCTGTAAAAGTGTTTGTTGGAAAATAGGATGTATCCGTGTGTGTGACCTGGATTTGTCCACCAGAGGAAATCAGTCAACGTGACAGAGTGTGAGTCTGGGCGAGTATCGTTCGTTAATGTTATAATAGTTTATGTCAGCTTTAGCTTCACATTGTCTGTGTCAGTCTGGCGGGTTATGCAGTCACTGAGATGATGTGTTGATGCTCCTCGGTAATGATTCACAGATTTACAAGTGTGTGAGTAGATTGATTTTCTTGCTTTAGCAAACACACACACGCACACGCACTACAGCAATTAAAATTATGTGTAAAGAGGGATGAATTTGCAGAGGCAATGGGCTGTAACCGTCTCTATGTGTCTATGCGGTAGCCAAAGATGTAGGTGTGTGGAGCTGAGGTTAATTTGTATTTTTAATAACCCAAAAGTAAAACGATAAAAGTCATAAAATGTATAAAGTAAGACCCCCTTCGCTCTTAGATCCTTGTAATGCCAAGGGGGAAACTACCAAAAAAAATAAAAAATAAATGTAATGGGAATATCAAATGGGACCCCAGATTTGTTCGCAGACGCAAAAGAAAGCTGATGTCATCCATCTAAATGCTGGATCATCCCGGTAATTTTCCACTCGTATCATCTATAACTTCTCTGGCGCCTGCAGGTCGTGGCTCAAATGAGCCTCAGTGAAATCATGCAGGAAGCAGGGAAGACATTGCATGGAGATTTGAGATGCAAATATTTGTGGTGTTAAAAAAAACATGTTTACTGGTGTGTTGACATCTCTCCTCCTATTTTCGATCCTTTCTTCCTCTTCTGAGTATTATTTTCTCCCATTATACTTACAGTTAACTTACTGTATATGTGTACTTTGCTCCCCTCAGTGTCACCTTTTTTGGGTTGGCCTCTTAAAATAAGTTTTTTTTTTGTAAAACCAATGTTATGTTGACACAGAGTTTTTTTAAAGAGTGCTGTAAATATACAGCTTTCTTTTCTAATCATATTCCTTGAGTGAAATATTGTGTTTTTAATCCTAAAAATCCATCTCCATAAAATTCCTTTTTAATCAAGTGCGTAGATAACCCGCAACCATGTGCCTGCATCTTATTTTTAAGTATTATTTTAATGACCATTCACCCTCCACTAATAAATTTGACAAAACTCATATGCAAGTATAGCTAAATAATTAATTACTTGCCAAATTCAAATGAATGTGATTAATCTGTAACAATTTTGCTATCAGATTGCATCATACTTTCAGAAATCAAAGTTAATATCCTCCAGTCTCATCTCATCAATTATGAATACGTCCTACACATCTAAATTGCTCTGATCAGATAGTCAATCAGTGTTAGTAAATAATAAATAAATGTCCTGTTTTAATTTCCAAAAAAACAAAAGAGAATAGGTTTCAATCAGAATCCAAAAAAGGCACTTTCTGCTCTTTAATCTGTTTATATATATATATATATATATATATATATGGAAACCAAAGACAAAGAAACAAGAGTGAGAAACATCCTGACTGAGATGAAATGGAAAATGCAAACAATAGAGATACTGCATTGGACTGACAAAGGAGCGGCTGTAAAGGAGTGTGTAGTTCCACCGAGAATAGTCTTCTCTTTCTTGCCACAGTCACACGCAAACGTTTCACATACCAGTTGGAATATTCGATTTGGCTGCCTTCTCACTTCAACCTTGACTCCGATGTTACATCATATCTAGCTTTGTTTTTTTTTGTTTTTTTTCCCCGTCTCCGAAGATACTTTTGCATCATGTAATAAGAACACCTATTTTTTCCACTAACACATTCTTATCCTGTGCTATGATAATGTACCCTCAATGAAAGATAAAGTCAAGTATTCCTATATGTTGCAGGTCCTTCATGAACCCTTGATAGACGAAGACCCCGTTTTCATCACCACCTGTACAGAAAGAGAACTGAGGAAGAGGAAGAAGAGGAAGTTCAGTCTCTGGGTTCGACAGTGCACGTCAACTGGATTCATCTGTCAGGTGGCAGCATATTCTTTATGTGTCTGTGTTAAACCATTTTATTTTCTCATAGTTGAACAATATAACCACACTTGGCTTTGCAATACATTATGATTCATGCAAACTTCTGCATGTAGGTTCAGATTGTTGTTCTCAGATGGGGGTTGCATCACAAAGATACAGATTTTACAAAGAAGATTTTATTTTTTGTAATTAATTCCCTTTTATAACTGCCGAGCTTGAATTTTGAATTTTGACAAACTGAAACACCTTCTGGCCAATGCACTGGTTGTTAGAGCATTCTTTTGATGCTGTTTTCAGTTGGCTAAGCTGCTGACTTTGTCCTTATATATCCGACGGCTCTGCATCCCAAAAATCCTTCCCCTTCTACAACCATCCACACCCTATTTTCGGACTTACATAATGCTGTGATTAAACTGGGACCCGGACCTGAGGACTCTCAGGCGTGGCTGACAGCGACAATTGCTCGTTGGTTGGTCATTAAAAAAATTAAAAAAAACAGGTAGAAACCAAAACTTTCAAACTTAAAGTGCTTGAGGCTGCCTAAGAGGTTTGGTGCACCAGAGCAGTCGTATACAGATGTGGCGCGCTCTGTTGTTTACAAAGCTTGGTAACAGAGAACTTTTAATAGATTTTTATCATTACCGCTCAGAGGGAAAAGGTGTTGAGGATTTTATTGGGTCATCATTTTTCAGCAACACTCATATATTGTAGTATTTATTATTATTGTGGGTTTTGCTTGCCATAAGGCAATACATATGAAGAGGACTGCACTATCCAGAAGTGAAAACAGGGCAAAAAAATCTATGCGAGTCACAAATGTTGATGTTTATACAAGAAATCCCTTTGATTTACAGCCACTTAAGTGAATAGTTGTGTTGCAAGCAGCAGCGAAAGCAGTCACCAATTAATACATAACAAGAATACAAGTCAGGGCGGCTAAACCCATTTCCCTTAAACTCTTCATCACTGCCAGTCTAAGGCAAGCTACCTGCACTCCACGTCCCACAAATCCCTATTCAAATGACAGGCCCCAAAAAAACTGAGAACACTTGTGTGTATTATGTAACCAATATGACATCGCAAGGACAAACTCGGGCCAGACATAAAGTAAAACCATTCAGAAACCTTTCAACCGGGACTGAGTTCATCAAGTGATAGATCTTGGGCAGTGAACTGCATTGCAGGATGAGTGTTTCCCATTTAGCCTGGATGAAATCCAGAATTACCTTAGTGCAAGCAACTATCTGAATTTCAATTTGCCAACGTCCTCCATTCAGTTATCAGTGATTTATTTAGGACAGAGAAAAAGATCAATGTGATTTTTTTTCCCCGTAATCATTTTATTTTAAATCTCATCTCATAATGCGTAAAATACTCAGAAACATAACTATCACCGTCTTTTAACCCATGCATAACACAAATAAGCATTAGCACTTGGATTGATAGTAACCTTGCAGCTTGTTTTGTGATCTTGACCAGTCATGTGTCTCTACCAAGATATGCATGAAAAAAACATCTAAGAAATAAAATGAGTTAATGGCTTGAATCAATGAGATTCCATTATGCAGGGAACCACACATGAATACACACACGTCCACACACACACACAAGGCAGAGACTGGCCACTTAGTGTAATAGCCACAGGCCACGCGTAAACGTTGGCTAATCAGGCTAATGCAGTTTGGCCCATGAGCAACAGCAGATGTCATTGCAAGATGGACAATAGACTTTTATAAAGTGAGTCTGTGCATGCGTGTGTGTGTGTGTGTGTAAGTGTATGTGGGCTCGTTGCAGCGGGGCTTGACTGTATTTACTAATGGCCATCTTGGCAGCAGAGCGTCTTTGTGTGTTTTTTACCTGTGTTTTGAACACAGAGGGAAAATGTGGAGACGGGATTCAAAACATTTGCCGTGGGACGTTAATGGACCTCCGGTGTTCTGTTTTTTCAATAAAACTGTTTTTTTTTTTTTTTTTTTTTATACCAACCAATGTTTCTATTTCTCTATCTGCAGCTTTTAGAGTGGATGATGGATATTAGAATTTGTGTAGTATACAAGTGCAGCAAGTAGACTAAGACTGAATTCTCCACCTGCAATAGACTCCATAACATTTTTCACTGCAGTGTCCTTGTTTTGAAATGGTCTGGTTTTATTCTTGTCTTGCAGCATTGTGGAATCAATCATTATTATTAATCATATTGAGATGCATTCTTACAAGACAGTTTTTTTTTTCTCCTAAGGACAGTGGACTGAGATGTCAAACACATCAGCAGAGCAGATCAATGCCTCTTTTTTTCTAAAATAAAAATACAACCCCCTACTAATTATCTCAAAATGTTCAAAATGCAAAGTCAGGAAAAAAGGGCGAATTGTTCTTTTGTTCGCCTGCCAGTCTTCCATCTGGGTACGAACAATCGCTGCAAACACAACATCGGACTGCGAACAGCTGCGGGGTGCAGCTTCCTGACAGAGTCCGTGTGTGGCTAGATGGTTTGTCAGAACATCAGGCGGTCTGTGTTCCAAAAATGTAGTCTGTGAAAGCTTCCCCAAGTGCTGTGCTTTACTCTGCCGAAGCCATGCAAACATTGTTTTTCACACACAGACGTACAGTGACCTTCTCTAAGAGATCTTGGTTTATTGTACAAACATCCAATATTAAAATCCCGAGCCTGTCAGCAGCAAAAGCAAATCCTGTTTAGAAGACAGACTTTGCCACATGTAAATGCCTTGGCTTTTACACCTGCCGTGTTTGAACTGCCACAAGTTAAAAACTGCTTTGACTGCAAATGATTTGTGCATCTATCAATCATCCACGCCGCCACTCAATTGAATTACATTATACAAATTTTTTCTTATTACACTGTTGCCATGAATTCTACCATTTTAGGCAGTTTATTCAGCATTTTTTAAATTAAAAATTAAAATAAATTTTAATAAATTGAAATTGTGATTTCCCTTTTTTGGGGAACTGAGAGACATTAGTCAACTTGTCTATTCCCCCCCCCCCGTTGTGCAGATTTCCGTTCATCTGAAAGAGGGCCAGGGCACAGACGGCCTCGCCACACTGAAGAACAAGCCTCAGCTCCACAGTCTCGTGGCGAAGCAGCTCTGCCAGACCATCTCTGGCAAGAACACAATCATCTTCACCGGGCCTTCTATCACCAGCCTCAGCCTCTTCACAGAGTTTAGCAAACAAGGTGAGCAAGTTCTGGAGATTATAGCGATTTTTATCACTCGGGTTAATTAAACTAAGCACTTCTGGAACCAGTCCACGCCCACTCCTCGAGCACCACGCTGTTAACCACGATCTCCCTCTCCTATCTTGGCTGCATTTTTTTTTTTTACATTTTCAAATACTGGGGGATGATAACAACCAGAGGATATAAATCCATGAGAGGGAGTTCGTTTTTTTTTGTTTTTTTTTTGTCCCTTCGGCTTTTGAATTTTGCCTTCAAAGCGCCACAGTGTACCACCCGACTGCGCCGTTCCCTCATCTACAAATCAGGTGAAACCCGGGGAGCCGAGGCAAATGCATGCATGGATCGAGTGGTATCTCGTTTCCGCTTTTGATGATGATGATACTCAAAATATTGCGGAAGTGGTAGCTTTATTTCTGTGACCCAGTTTTTACTTTTTTGTTATGGACGGGAGATTCTCCTTCTTCTCTCTCCCCTCAGGGGTCGCCACTGCGAATCATCTAACCCTCTCCCCTGCATCCTCCTCTCACACACCAACTAACTTAATTTCCTCTTTCACTCCATCCATGAATTACTTCGGTCTTTCTCTAGTCCAGGGGTCAGGAACATTTTTGACTGGAAGAGCCATAAAAGCCAAATATTTCCAAATATATTTCAATGAGAGCCATATAGTATTTTTAACATAGAATGAATTATATATGTCTTACTTTTAATGCAGCCTCTGGTGCTGCATTGATTTGTTCGAAGTGCCGCTTTATATTTTACCGTTCATCAATGCAATTTTATCATTGCATATGAGGCATACCGCAGATTCAAATGCAAATTCCTGTGTCGCAGCCCGGAATGCACGGTAATCATTGTCTTTTTGTTCTTTTCGCCATCTTTTTCGTTACAAGGGTTGCAGCGGATGAACTAGTTGGCTTTGTGATAAAATGGATTTCTTCACCTTTACAATGACCCGTACATTCCCGGAAGCCATTGGTTCCTGACCCAACCAACGGGTGACCCGTGAAATTTATTTTCCAAACTAATTTCTTTTTACTTTAAAATGACACAGTATTATGAAGAAATATGACAAGTATTTTAAAATCAGTTCCATCTGATTTTTTTTTTTCTTTTTTCAACTCATAATTGTCCATATATGGCTCACGAGCCATAGGTTCCCGACCGCTGCTCTAGTCCTCCTGTCTGGCAGGTCCAACCTCAGCGTCCTACCCATAAATTCACTACCACGGAGGGGAGATTCACGCCTTTTAAAAAACAGAAGTACACTCTATAACTTAGATAGCAGGTGGTAGAAGTAGAATAAACATTTGAGTTGGTCCTACACTTATATCCACATTGTGAGATATCAAATTAAGTACTTACTAAAAGTAAATAAATATTACAAAGCATTAACACCACCTACTTTTCTTTGACCTTCTATTTGGTCCTCCTGCAGTTTTAGGTATAGCTCAGTCCACTTTATCCCTCTGAACAGAAGTCAACACAATATAGAATATTATACAGTACACATATATTGCATATATTGCATGGTTGTGCTGAAATCTTGCAGACAGCTTTCCACGGTGCTCGCCTTTTCATGCTCAGTAACCTGAGCCATCTTTATGCAATGAAAGTGTTCCTCCTATATTCGTGGGATGAGTCACATTTCGAAATCTCTTCGGTGACCCATATTCTTCTTTTGTAATTAGAATAGATGCATATCATTGTTATCTCATAGAAAAAAAAAGGCCTCAGGACAAGTGAATCAGCAAAACCAAACAAACCGATATTGTGTGTCGCAGTTTGGGCTCCTTTGATGATATCATCGGCACAATTTTGGAAGATTAAATTCCTATTATAACAAATGCCCTTTCACTAAAACTATAATGGGAGAAGGGTTTTAAAACTAAATGGGCGTAGAGCTGTTACACAACAAGAAAAGAAAAACAACTCCTGAGATATAATCAATATCTTGTCATCCTAATTGGATGAAGCAACCATGAGGCGTTCAGCTGTGGAAAAAAAAGGAAAAGAAGTGTCAGCTCTGTTCTTTCGAAGCTTTTTTTTTTTCTCTACATTTTTAAATTTATCATGCAGGATTAACGGGCTGAGTTAATTGGCATTCACTTCTCTGCGGCACTCGCGGTGGACACACAAACACACACACACACACACACACACACGAATGCACAAGATGGGAAGCACCCACATGACGAGAACAGTAATGACTCTGAAGCAATCAAGAACAATTGTTTTGCCTCACCTCATCAAGAAACTGAAGTAATAATGCGCTAGGGGATGCGGAGGAGGGTAAACTGAAAGGGGGTAAGGAGCAGAAGTAGCAGCTTCCTGATATAAAACAGTAGATTATTCTTATCTTTATTATTATTCTTAGATTTAGTTCAAGAAAATGCCTGGAGACTTTTGGAGATAAAGCAGGGAATATATGCGATAGATATATATATATATATATTTATATGCAAATTCATAACACATATCAAGTGAGTTTGTCTCTGGCACAATGACTCTTATTTACGCTCTTATTTAATTGGCTATAACACGTTTGCTGCCCTCTCAGATGCATCTACTGAAGATAAATGATAAAAGTAATGAGATTTTTTTTTTTCTCCACTGCTCATTTTCTTATAACTGCTGAGTTGTTTTTCAATTTTCAGGCCACTTTTTACTATCTTCATGATGAATTGTGTGGTTGTTCTTTTTTTTTGTTTTCTTTCTATTTATACCATTTTGGCGAGTCATAAAGGTCAAGACATTTTCCCATGAAGTGGCGCAGTCACGATGCACTATCACAAAATGATGATTTTCTATTTATTTCCCGGCCTTATAGTACAGGTTGCACAATATTTATTTATATGTCTGTATTTATCTCGCACCCTCTCTGTAGATATTTATTGTTGTGGTCTACTGAGCACCAGAAAGAGCGACTGTACAGGTCTACCCCAGAATATGCTAATCTGCGGATCCACTCCGGCTCAACGCGGCCAATCTCGAGTGATGATGAAAGGAAGTATGTCACTGATCAGCTGGTACAACAAGGGACACTTCAGGTTCCTCACCAATGCATACCCTCCTACAAAACAAGGTAAACACCAGAACAACAGCTTGGAAGAAACTGCTTTTTTGAATATTCATTGTAAAAACAAAAAATATTATAGCACAGTGGTGAGGTTTGTTGTAGGGGTAACAGAAGTTCAAGGGGGAGGTGGAACTGCATAAGGGATCAGTTCTGAGCCCCTTCTTGTTTGCAGTGGTGACAGGAGACAGGAATCTCCATGGATCATGATGTATGCAGATGATATTGTGATCTGTAGTGAGTGCAGGGAACAGGTTGTGGAAAATCTAGAGAGGTGGAGGTATGCTCTGGGAAGGAGAGGAATGAAAGTTAGTCGCAGCAAGACAGAATATATGTGTGTGAATGAGAGGAACCCGGGTGGAACGGTGTAGCTACAGGGAGTGGAGATCAAGAAATTGGAGGATTTCAGGTACTTAGGGTCAACAGTCCAGAGCAGCGGAGAGTGTGGAAAAGAGGTAAAGAAACGGGTTCAAGCAGGTTGGAATGGGTGGAGAAAAGTGTCAGGGGTACTATGGGATAGAAGACTATCAGCTAGAATGAAAGGAAAGGTGTACAAGACAGTGGTGAGACCAGCAATGCCGTATGGCCTAGAAATACTGACAATGACGAAAAGGAGGCAGAGCTGGAGGTCGCAGAGATGAAGATGCTGAGGCTCTGTATGGGAGTCATGAGGATGGATAGAATCAAGAATGAGTCCATCAGAGGAACAGCGCATGTTGGATGTTTTGGAGAGAAGGTCAGAGAAGCCAGACTGAGATGGTTGGGTCATGTACAGAGGAGGGATAGTGAATATATTGGTAGACAGTTGCTGGAATTGGAGCTGCCAGGCAGGAGATCTAGAGGAAGACATAAGAGAAGGTTTATGGACGATGTGAGAGAGGATATGAAGTTAGTTGGTGTGAGAGGGGAAGATACAGAGAATAGGGTTAGATGGAAAATGTTGATGTGCTATGGTGACCCCTGAACAGAAAAGGCAAATGGAGAAGAAGATATGATTTAAAAAATAATTATCCGCTATCCGATATGGTTTGCTGATTATGTTGTTGAGCCTAAATTTCTACCACAAATCAAAGAAACCCAATTTCATTTATGCACCATTCATCATTTATGGCAGTGATAACCAAAGAGCACTTCTAATCCATGTTAATCTATTTAAGAATCTGTAAATTCTCCACCTTGTGCAGTGTAATCCGGTATCAGTGTAACAGTTTTTCCCGGTTTAAATCTGAGAAGAGGCGTGTCGAAGCAAAGCCCCCAGATGAGTTAAACGATTCCCATCTGATATTGACTCCCCCCCCCCCCATGTATATGTATATGTATATGTATATGTATATGTATATGTATAAGAAGAAGAAGATATGTATATGTATATACATATATGTATATGTGTGTGTTTCATTTCTTTCATGCAGAACAACTAGCCGCCTGTTGCGCTGTTTTTTGTCTTTTGGTGTCACTTTGCATTCTTAGGTTGCACAATTAACACACAGTAAGATTATTGATTATCCTTAACATTTTAGCGGGATTTAAAAATATAAGTCAACATCAAAAAAAAAAAGCACTGCTTTTAAATCCTGTTAAAAAAGTCTCCGAATTCACATTCTACCCCTCCACCAAATTCGGTGAACATCTAGTTTGTTTCAATTTGCACTTAGAAATAGGAAAACAAAACACTTAAGCAAACAGCACTGACTGACTGAGTGTTTTCAGCAGAGGTAATAAATGGCTCTATTCTATTTATTTGTGTAATTTCCACAACCTTGTTATTGCACACTCTCACTCAGCGTTACACATCAGTCAGAACGCCTACTATGAAAAAACTTACAAAAACCTCTCCCTTCTCTGGCTGATTTAGTAGGAGAGTTGGGAGTTAGTGTTTTCTTTCTGACTTGCTCTCTGTTTCTTCTTTGTGTGTTGCTCGCAGGAATGATCATTAAGAGAAAAAGTGGCGAGATTCCGTGTCCTCTTGCCGTCGAGGCATTTGCAGCTCATCTCAGCTACATCTGCAAATACGACGACAAGTACAGCAAGTATGTACGGTACAACTGTTGATTGAAAAAAAAATGTCAAACTGGTTGTGTTTACTCCAGCTTGAAATCTTCACACGGAGTTAACATTTCATGACTTATTTTTATTCTAATCCAGTATGTGAAATAGCATATAATTTAATTTTAATTGCAATTTCTGAAATTATAAAATCCAGTCATACAATATTTTACATATAATGTTGACAAGTGGGAAGCCTATAGCAGTATACTTTTTCATCTCAGCTAAATAAAGCAAACATATATAGATATATTTTTATATCTATGATATAAACATATATATATATGATATCTTGATATATTATGAATTAACTTGGAGTTCCAGTAAATTAAAGTTCAAAGTTTTCTCACATTATCAAAAAAACGCAATTTACAAATTAAAAGTGATCTTAGTTTCTTCTTCAACTCCTCTTTTCTCTGTAAGCAAACCAAAATATGGTCTATCCATCTATCCATCTATCTATCTTTCTATCTATCTATCTAAACCTGTACTGTAACCATGCATCAGTTGGCAACCAGAGTTGCAGTCTTTGGCAGTCCAATAGTAAACAAATACCCAATATTCATACTAAAAACTTTTTTTTTTTAATTTATTATCTTTATCTCATCCACAGGTACTTCATCTTCCACAAACCCAATAAGACGTGGCAGCAGGTGTTCTGGTTGAGCATAAGCATCGCGATCAACAACGCGTACATCCTCTACAAGATGTCCGATGCCTACACGGTAAAGCGCTACAGCCGAGCACAGTTTGGCGAGAGACTGGTCCGAGAGCTGCTGGATCTAGACGACTGCTCCCCGACGCAGTGAGAAAATGGAGAAGGAGGAGGAGGAGGACAGCAGTACCGCTCAACACGCAAACACAATCCCAACACATTCATTTACACCTTCCATCATGCAGACGCCGCAGTCTGTGTCTATGTGATAATACTGAAGCAGTGCCAAGCCTGTGTCTCTCTTCCTCTTGTTGTTTTGTGGTACTGTAAATAGCAATTAACACAACTCTTCACTATACAATTGATAATCATGAGCTATGGGACAGTTCACGTAGCTCGACTGCAACTTTTAACCATGCAAATTTACTAAGCAGCAGGAAGCAGAGACAGTGACAGTTTTACTCCATAATGATGTCACCATCATATTTTGCTCACGATCGAAGAGCTAAATAATGTACACGGGCCCAGATCTCCCACGTGAGTGTTCAATCATCGACATGTAGCTCGACACGTACACTCTGCAAAAACACTTGTGACTCTGTGACAAAGGCTTAGTAAACCAGGAGTACAGGATAGTCACATGCTGCATGCATAAAGAATCTGAATTGTGGTGTTCTTTTTCTTCCATTGGTGTGAAAAATTATTTTGGCTCCACACAGGGCTCTTAAATTATTTGTTTGAACGAGTATGTAATTAGCAAGTGCTTCATTCGTGTGACTTTTAAGGCCGAGGATGTAAATGTAAAGCTTCTGTGACCCGAATGTGTTATGATTTTGCTGCATTGTGTACTTGCTTGATGATGATTGTCGGATATCATAAAGCCACACGACAGCGTGCACCCTAATCCAAAAAGCACCTAAAAAGGATTTTGTGACGAAACTTGTGATAATAAATTATGTCAAATATGCAGCCGATGTTTGCGCCAAAAAGACATAAAAGATGAACCATTTATTTCATTATTAATGCAGTAACTTGATTGCATGTTCAGTAAGTGAGTGTTACTTGGCCAGGAGCCTGTGGATATAAAGGTTTGGAGAATATTGCTTGGCCAGATTTATGTCCAGGACATTAATAAAAAAAATATTGGTGGAATTATAAGATGTTCCAGAAAAACAAAATGTACGCACACATCTTCTATAGTTATGAGGCTTTTTTTCAGGCCCAGAACAAACAAAGCAGCTCCAGAAATGAGAGAATAAAGGATATATGATGAAAAAACACATCAGTGAAAAAATGTCAACAGGAAAGAAAAAATATAAATAACTATAACTTTTAATATACATCTCCCATATTTGCAAACCAATAAATTGGCAGTTGCTCCTCTATTATAAGTTTTAATAAAATATCATGAAAGTCAGAAAATTAAAGCCTCCAAAATGAATAAATGAGTGTATGTATGCATCATAATCAAATCACCCATCACACTCCTAGGAGCGAGAATCTTTTCTTGACATTTCACGCAACGTGGCACATCCTTCGCCAAGTAACAGATTTAGCCACGCTGTCTATCGTCGAGGTGTGACTCGAGAGTGTGACTGTTTCTGCAGGAAATACACGAGCGCGAGTATGTTTAGTCAGCGTTTCACCACACTGCTGTCTGTGTGCAAAATTCTTTGCACGCCATGCAGTCAACACATCCTTGTAATGTTGGACTCATCCTACGGAGATTTAAGTGAAAGATGGTGATGTGTGTTCCCTGCCACTGTATTTTTTATTCCTTCTCTTTTTTTTTGTGTATGTGTGTTTGAATTTACATTACTGGAATATGACTATGTTTAAGGTGGTAGAGTTTTTTGAGTGTGTTATTTTTTCTATCAGGATGCACTTTTTCCCCATTCCAGTCTTGCACTTTGAGGAGATTTGTAAATTTCGCAAATTGTTGATATTTTTTTTTAAATTGCTATTATTATTATTTGAATCCCATAATAATATTCACTGCTCTCAAAAAAAGAGAAAAAAAACAAGACCATGTAAATATAGATAGATAAATGAAATAGATTATATCAAAATGTGTAAATCAAATGAAATGACTTATAGCCAAAACGGGAAGAAGGAAGAAAAAAAGTTTCCGGTAGATTTAGAGTAGGTGCAGTATGTATGTTTATATTTTGTTTACAAATAACTGTGAGTGTATGTCGATGTTCACTGTCACTGAGACTCAAGATTGTGATTTTTTTTTTTACCTTTTCACTAATCCAAAGCATTGTTATTGTGGTTGATTGTGTGTGTGCGTGTGTGTGAACCACTGAATGTTGTCATGTGTCGTACCACTGTTCACTTTAAGGTAACACTTTAAATCTTAGACGGCACCTCAGGCAACTGTCATGTCATGTAACCGATGACTTTTCTTTTAATACAGTATTTGGTATCAAAAAAAATGCATTTACTTTTGAGCTTGATTAAGTCGTTTTAAATGGCTGCTGTAGAAGAGCTGGGCGGAATCTCTATACACATCAAATATTATCCAAACGTAAAATTGCATCGTGGAGGTCTTTTCTACACTAGAAAATCATGATAACGTACGTCTTAATCTTCATCCAAAAAAACCTGTTAATGCCTTATCTACACTATATGGCCAAAAGTATTCACTCCACTATCTTGACTCGCATATGAACCTAAGTGACATCCCATTCCTCATCCGTAGGGTTCAATATGACGTTGGTCCACCCTTTGCAGCTATAACAGCTTCAACTCCTCTGGGAAGGCCTTCCATAAGGTTCAGGAAGGTTTTTATAGGAATTTTTGACCATTCTTCCAGAAGCATGTTCGTGAGATCACACACTGATGTTGGCCGAAAAGGCCTGGATCTCGGTCTCCGCTCTAATTCATCCCAAAGGTGTTCTATCAGGTTGAGGTCAGGACTCTGTGCAGGTCGCTCAAGCTCATCCACACCAGAAGCTGTCATCCATATCTTTATGGACCTTGCTTTGCACTGGTGCACAGTCATGCTGGAAGAGGAAGGGGCCAGCTCCAAACTGTTCCCGCAAAGTTGGGAGCATGGAATTGTCCAAACTGTCTTGGAATGCTGAAGCTTTCAGAGTTCCTTTCACTGGAACTGAGGGACAAAGCCCAGCTCCTGACAAGAACCGTTCTCCTGGCAACGGCAAAACCGAGACTTGTCCATCTAATTGCCAGATGGAGAGGCGCCTTTCGTCACTCAAAAGAACGCGTCTCCACTGCCCTAGAGTCCAGTGGCGGCGTGCATACGATGTTTTGCGTTGCACTCGGTGACGTGCGGCTCGGATGCAGCTGCTCGGCCAGGGAAACCCATTCTATGAAGCTCTCTGAGCACTGTTCTTCAGCTAATCTGAGGACATGAAGTTCGGAGGTCCGTAACTATTGACAACGCAAGTCAATCACTATGAAAGTTGGCAATCGTTTCACACTATGCACCTCAGCATCCGCTGACCCCACTCCGTCACTTTACGTGGCCTTCCACTACATGGCTGACCTGCTGTCATTCCCAAATACGTCCATGTTCTTATAATACAGCTGACAGTTGACCATGGAATATTTAGGAGAGAGGAAATTTCATGACTGGATTTGTTGCACAGGTGGCATCCTATCACAGTTCCACGCCAGAATTCGTGAGCTCCTGAGAGCGTCTCATTCTTTCGCAAATGTTTGTAAAAGCAGTCTGCATGCCTGGGTACTTGATTTTATACACCTGTGGCCATGGGGGTGATAGGAACACCTGATTCCGATTACTTGGATTGGTTCAGCTAATACTTTTGGCCATATAGTGTATGTCTTTTTTCTTTGAAACACCTCTTTATGAATTCAGTCCATTTTCTGGTTGAATACTCAGAGTCATGGGGTTGTCATGACATCATTGATATCTTTAAAAACGGTCAAAGAAGCCAACCAAAAACTCTTTCAACAGACCTGAATAGATTTGCTGCAAAATGACCTTAAATTCATCAAGAATGTAACAAAGAAAAATTTGATCAGTATTAATTGAAAACACATATTTAAAGTTCAGGTCCGTAAAAAAAAGAAATTAGATTAAAATATGGTTTTAATCAAATTCTCATTACAGCAAGGCATTATTGTGTTATTAGGATAGTGATTTTCCATAGCTAAGCAGACATTGTTAAAAATAATTCTAAATGTTGTCCGATTTCTTTTCACACTTCCCGGCTTCTATTTGTGTTCATTTGAGAGTAATGCACTGGCCATCATCTTCCCACACACACTATGCAATTCCTGGTTACTTAGATTCTTCCAATACGTGGTTATCTTGGACCCGCTGCAGCAGCTACTAATTGCAGTTAAATTGCAAAAAGAGACCAGCCTCTCTCTCCCATGTAACCTCAAAGGGCCTTGCAACACAGCAGCCTTTAGGCATGATGGAGCTTCAGTAACTGGTAAAAATAGAAGTAAGATAGATGACGGCGTGTGAACACGACCGGAGAGAGAAACAAGGCTCTCCTGAACACCCTAAAACAAAATCACTGAAGCACAGATGACTGGATTTCCACAACCCTGCTCCCTGCTGTGAATTTGTTTCGCGGGTCCATAAAGAATATATGAAATGGGATTTAAATCCCGAGCTGATGTGCAACTAGAACTCGTTTCTTACTTTGCACTGTCAAAGGATGTGGGTGAGAGGGTCTAGGTAAAGCTCACGTTGCTCTGCTCAAAGCACGCCAATGAAAGCCCTGCAAAGCCAAAGTCACTTGGCAACAAATTGTGTGTGCGAAGGGAGGGGGAAGATTAAGGTCAAAGTTCTTTGGTGTATATGGAAATGTTGTTATCATCGCAGTTCCAGACTGAGGGGTAAGCACCTTCAAATCAATTCATTCTATCATCTATGAAAGATGAGGAAATCTCATTTTACCCCATCTAAAAAAAAAAAAAAAAACATAGCTTCCTTTCCAATTCTCAAGTCAATTTTTTTGCCGTGAAATTATTGACAGCACGAATGAGCCGCCGTGCTTTTACAGTGTCTCTTTTGATTTTCATCCCTCCCCAAAGAAGTGCAGCGTTGCAGATTTTTAACAATGGGCTTTAAAAATATGATGGTAGAATCTCCATCCTACCTGGTGAGAGAGGAGAAATAGATGTGTCACCACTGCAGCAGAAGCTGTGAATGATTAATGCATCCTAGCATCCTTGTCTCACCGCTGTAGTGTATAAATTCAAGTGTATTACTTGAAGTGACATTTCACCAGGGGAAACTCTGTTAGACAGAAATGCATCATTTTCAGACAATTCAAAACATTTGTGAGTCCAGATAATCCTTGTTTTTGTCTACATGTCTACGATACAAGGGTGCCTGCCAGGAAAAAACACGGCTGATGGGCGGCACTTAAATCCGATAAATCAACATCTCATTACCAAATATGGCCTTAGAATCTGCTCCCCAATTTTAAAAATCCAATGTCAAAAAATGATCTCGAAATCTCGACTTCATGAAGAAATGCTACTTTATTCCAAAACTAATCATCATGGTCATTTTTTGGAAAGATTTTAAAGATGAGGTCTGTGAACTTTCACACACTTGTCTTGACAATTGTCTGTCTGTCCTGTTGGTGGGAAATAGCTTAATTTGTACAAGATCAGCCTACTATGTTATTAGGAATGATAAAGGCTGACCTCACTGCTTTTTTTCTCATCTAATGGAAAACTGCAATGGTGCAAGGGTTAATTGTTATGAAATAATATAGAAAATGTATTAACTTGAAAAGTTGCTTAGAAAAGACTATTTGACTATTTAATAGAGAGCTTGACAGGATGATATAGTGAATTAGACACACTTCTTGATCAAAAAAAGTATAAATATGCATACATGAAATCTAAAAAAAAAACCAAAAAGAATGGTGAAACTGTCTCCAGTGGTGTGTTTCTGTTTTTTTGTCGATTGTGACGGCAGGATGCTGAAAAACTGTGCACAGTGGGTTTGGATTCCCATAATGGAGACCACCTGAGAGGATCTGTATATATGCATGTGTTTTACCAAGTGGTTCAAAAATATGTGTAAAATAACTGGACCAAATGACTTTCTAAAGTGTGTGATGATGAGTTCTATGAGGCTGTGGTGTAACGGTGTCTTCATTAAAAATTCACTGTGTGCCGACGCTGCAGTGCAGGTTTGGAGAGGCTTATTGGTCTGGAGAAGATGATTGGAACTCATCTGAATACGCTGCAGCCTGAAAATCATTTTTGGAAAAAGAAGTCTTTCATTAACAGAACTTTGAATACTTACTGGAAGAATAAGAAATCAGTTGGGCTTTTCTGCACATATTCATTCCTGAAATTTTAATTTTTACTCAGGTGCCTCACTATACCGCATTCTGGCTAAAGCAAGATTACAAAAGTTGCAGCTACTATATAGTTTACTGTATACGAACACAGACCAAATATTTATTGCAAAACCTTGCTGTTAGTGGCATGTTTTGGTTGGATCTGTTGGTCTGGTTCGATTCCTGAAGTCCTCCTGGTTGGTCACTGCTAGAAAAAAATACCTGATTGATTGTAATGCTAATATCCACATGGAAAACAAGAAAAACGTGAAAACCAAAAAAAAAAAATTTTAAATGTCAAGTTTTCAGAGAAGAAGGAAGAAATTGTTTGAAATTAAATTACATAACAATGTGAGAGATGTAGGGTTTGTCTGTTTAGTTTAGAATCTATGCTGTCAGTAGGATTCATTTTTTCGCCTGGAGAACAGTTTTACATCCGCCTGGCAAAATGCCTTGTCAGAATTTTTCAAACCCCCCCCCCCCGACTGTCCTGGGATTTTACCTCCAATGCTAGAAGAATCAAGACACACAAGGAACATGGCCAAGTTGTACTCAAAGAATTATTTCTTCTTTGTGACGTGGCCCATCTCTATGTTTAACCTCCAAAAAGAATCATGTAGGATGAAGCAGTGCAACATTCCTTCTGCTACATGCACTTACAGTACCTGAACACCTGCTACTCATGCCAAAGTGAAGGCAGTGTGTGTGTGTGTGTGTGTGTGTGGTGTGTGTGTGTGTCTGTGTGTGTCTGTGTGTGTGTCTCTGGGTAAGCGCATGCCTGTGCATGAGCTGAAAAGGCCGTATGAGCAGTGGATAATATGCGTCATGGCCAAGCAAATAAAGAGCAGTTTAACATCTCACATTAGTTTTATTTTCTCTGCAATTAACTTACCTATGAAGACCTATTAAGACCTCAAAAAGGCAGTTATTTGCTTTTACGGCTTTATGGTTATCACCCTCCTGAGGTTAAAGAATGATAGATTTGCCTCCAAGATGCACTTTTCCTCCTATGTCTATGCGGTTTGTGATGTTTTTATGGATTAAACGTTCCATACAATGAGAACAAATAAATTTAATTATTACTGTTACAGTAATGAGTTTTTAACTAATAGCAGATTTATAACAGGTTGTAATTTTCAAATGTTTTGCTGATTATTAGTTTCAACAACATGGCTCTCATGAAGGTGAAAACTAGCTGGCTCTGCGCATCAGTTCCAGTAGATATTTTGTTTATTTATAAAGTGGATAAAACATGCTTTAAGGGCGGCACGGTGGCACTTCGGCCTCACAGCATGAAGGACCCTGGTTCGATTCCGGAAACGTGACCTTTCTGTGGAGTTTGCATGTTCTCCCTGTGACTGCATGGAGACACCTGCAGGTTGACCGCTCTCCTCCCATATTCCAAAAACAAGGCGCAGGTTAATTGGAAAAAATTGGGAAAAATCCCCAGAGTGAGTGAGTGAAAGTTGCCTGTCTTTGTATGTTTCCCTGCCAATAACTGGTGACCAGTCCAGAGTGTACCTCTCACCCTGCAACCATGAGTGCAGGATAAGCGGTAGAAGATGGATGGATGGATATAACATGCTTTAACATGTGTACACTTCCAGAGACGGACAAGGAAAGGCTATTTTTGGACATACATTCTGAGTTAGTACCCAGGATTTAAAAAAAAATGAACGCAATGAACTTACTTCTTTATTGATTTCCCTGTCCTTCTTCATTGGATTCTATCATGTATCTCTGTGGCAATATTGAGCACAGAATATTCCAGTTAAGTGATTTAATCAGAGATGGGTAAAAGTAGTCAGTAGATCATACTCTGTGGACTGAGGTTTGACTTCTGCACTGTGGAGTCTGTCTGCTTCTGTGACTCATCCATTTTTTTAGTGCATTACTGGGTCATTTTAATGTGCCTGAAGATGGTTGTTTGACTTTATGAAGCAGGATGTTGATATACAATAATTTTCTCCAGCTAAGGGAAGTGACAGAAGGGGAGTTTTAAATTGGGCTACCTGTGAAGAGTCTTATATTCCACCCAGGGATACAGCAGCGTATTCTATAAATCATCCAATCAGTTCTTATTGAAATCTTCTTGTCTTGGCAACTGGACTTGAATTTCTGTACTGAAAAACAGAAGAAGCCACTCGGATGAGGGGTGAAACGTCTTCAAGTGAAGAAATTCAAGTCCACTTGCCAAGACAAGAAGATTTCGACAAGAATTCACCATGATCTGGATGACTGGAGGAACCTCCGCAGACACATCCAATCAGAGCCATTCATGATCTCCCACCCACACGCCATTTCCTAAAATAATGGTTGGGACAGGATTGTGCTTGTCCCCTGGGTTTGAAACCTTCATGACTCACACACAGGGATCTTGAAAAACTGGCAGACCAGCTCAAATACCCAGGAAATGCCCCTTTTCCCCCCACATAGACCAAACACAGTAGCATCCACCTGTTCTACAGGTCCAAAAAATGGTTACGAACCTTGCAAACACCAGATTCTCTGATATTTAGCATTCGAGCCTCAACACTGCGGACGGATATCTGGTCCTGGGGTGCACAACAGCCAACCTTGCAAATGCTGTGCCCGACGTGGCTTATGTTGTGAAAGTTATTCTATCCTTGGGTGGGGGTTTCAAGGCTTATGAAGGGAAAAAATATTCATAAATCCCTGTCTTTGGAAAAGAGTCTGCATTTGGAAACTGTGATACTGATGGGAAAATGTTGGGTTTGCTTGATTTGTTTATAAATGTTTTTCAATTTTAAAATGGCAAAGAACCATACTTCTATCTGCAGCAATGGAGTTTTTTTTCTGTCACAGACTAGAATGTTTATCAGTCCACAGTCAGCTTTAGACTTGTTAGTATCCACAAAAAAAAAGATACAAATAAACCTGAAAAAGGAAATACCCCTAAATCAAAGAGTGTTTTATAATCCATAGGTGCAAAGATATTTCATTACTTATGATCTGTTGTACTGCTTGCTATTTATTTATTCATACTTAACAGAAGTATACATACATTGAAAAGTCCCAAAAGATCCTGATCAGATTTATTGACGTGTAAGTAATGTCAGTCGCAGGGAATATCAGCACCAAGAGATATGAGCAAGAGAGGCACAGAGGTGTTCAATCGATTGGTTACTGAATAAATGTGCAAATGTAATACCTCATATAACCAGAAGATGGCAGCAGGTAACAAGTGACCCGAATTTCTGAGTCGCACCATCCGTTTATTGATCACCTTCCAATGGGGAAAATGTGTCTGTCATAGTCTGAGCACCAAAGTGAGACAGTTTAACTGAATTCTTTTTGCTTAGTAACCACCAACTGTCAGGTTGGTAAGGCAAAATTGCAGCCTTTAGACATTTTGGCAAGCTGTCCCACACAGCTGAAGATGCTTTCAAAGAAAATATTATCTCTGACTCTAGACGAACTCACATTCTGAGGTCCAATAGCACGACGGAGCTCATTCAACTTTGGGGTAAAAATCTGAAGGCGGATTCAGGTTCAACCAGTGACTGTTAGGTCTGAGTTTAGTTTCTCTGAAGTTAACGTGAATCAGTGCAATGTCCTGTGTGTGTGCGTGTGTGCGCGCGTGTGTGTTGGAACAAAAGTATGACAGAGAGAGAGAGAGAGACAAAGAGAGAGAGAGCAAACGATGGTAAAGTGAAACAGGCCTGACAAACTGAAATGTGCCCGAAGGTAAAAGCCATCATGATTTCAACTGATGATAGGTTGTGTTGAAGTTACACATTGAAAGAGTGCAGCAGAGATTTGCCAAGTTAAGAGCAAGTGGCTCCAGCTCGTCATTAGGTCTTTAGACATTCTTCTTAAGTTCCCAGGGATGTGCAGGCACAAGGGAAGCACGATTTGCAGAAATGTAATGTTACATAATAGGAGGAATACAAAATTTTCAATAGTCAGTTTGGTGTCAATAGATCCAATTGCGCTTGGGGAAACTGTCATTTAGGTGGCAAGGCAGAGCCAACAGACGCACCCAAAACAAGTATTTTTACTTCCTTATGTTTTTTTAATCGCCTGAGTGGACAAAAGGCATTTTGCATGAAAACAGGAGGGTGCATTGCTCGAATACGAATATTGTAAATATTACACTGTAGTTATCTTTATTTTGATAACAGACCAGTAATTCGTGAGGCTCATATAATTATTAAATTTGTCTCCACGCTGTCTGCAGTCTCCACCCTTCCTATGCGTGTGAGCTTAGGACATTTCTAGCCCACTCATTTCAGATCCTCAACGCGAATACGCACGTTCATGTAATTACGGAGTTCTTTTGATATCATACCTTAAAAGGTCAGATTAGTGTCACGGGGCATAACCTGTAGGAAGATACATCATTAAACCATTATTCCTAATTATCCATTTTTGCAGAAAGAGAAATCACACGAAACAATTCACTTGATGTTAACAGTATTTCATATGTGTCATATATTGATTTGCCAATAACATCATCCAATACTCCATTTTATATAGTTATTACCTGGAGTCTCTTTGTATCTGTTTACACTGCAGCCACATTCTTGTTGCAACATTGTGACACAGTCCTTGAGAATAAAATGTGAGCCAGTGTCTTGACAAGAAATATTGTTAAAAGACTTTGCGCTTTGAAAAGTGCTTCTAGATAAGGCTGCTGGTGGACTTTCAACACAAGAAGGGGTAAAGCTAATTACTCTTCTACAATATAACCATCGGGCCTTACACAAATGTGTTGAGAAACTCTCTGCAGGCAGCATGTAGAATTTTTCCAGTCAGGTGGTGTGTGTGTGTGTGTGTGTGTGTGTGTGTGTGCGTGTGTGTGTGTGTGTGTGTGTGTGTGTGTGTATTATGAGCCATAACAGCCATCTGTCATAATTTGAGGTGGTTATTCACATTTGACTCACTGTCTTTTCTCCGTAAGAGATACCAGGTACGCCCAAATATTACACCCGAATATTCAGATAGATAAAAAAGATAAATACATGCATACGTAGACTTATAGATGCATAGAATATAGAAAAAGATACTGCGTTTTTATTAAGTGCATGCATCTGTGTATGTATCGGAATCTTTGTGTGTGTGTTGTGCATGTATGTGTGCAGAGGGAGCCTCTTGTCTCCCACTCAGGTCACATCCACACAACAGGACAAGGTCAGGACTGTACTTGAAACTATTAGCATTATGATGTTAGTGGGACTCAAGGGTGGAATCAGAAACAGCAGTTATGAAAACCAGGTTTTATAGAAAACGGTTTAAATGACGCGCAGCTGCCAGAGAAGAAAGGAGATGTGGGGGTTTAGATGTTGGTTATGCGTGTCTGTTAGCCCCCTCATGTGTGTGTGTGTGTCTGACCATGTGTTCAGTGACTGTGTGTAGGTGTGAGGGGATATTTGGGCTGCAGCAGGGGAATTCAGGCAAGAGAGGGGCCTTCGTCATGTAATAGGATAATGTTTTATCTTATCGGAAGAAAGGAGGAGGGAAGGGGGATACTGGAGGGGAAGAGGGAGGCTGATTATTTTTATAAAGCAGATATGGCGTGTTTGTTCGCCCACAAATTGTTACAACCCATTTGGACGTGTGTTTCAACACACATATATGCACACAATCAAACAAACAAACACGGACACATGTCGCGTACACAGGCGAGAATTTGGTCGGACAGATTAGAACAAGCAGTTAGAAGTTTTTTTTTTCTGTTTTTTCAACATCTATTCACAGAGAGAATTATGTTCTTATCCTTCCACTACAAGAGACTGCATGTCACCGCGAGTGCATGTGTGTGCATGCTGCCACTTACATTTGTTCTCACAATAAAAGCCCATATGCCAGATTTTTCTTGATCTTTTATGCTTCATTATCGTGAATCAGTATACTTTCTGTGGATTATCCGACATGACAATATAGCACTGCGGTGACAGTTAACTGAGCTGCAGATGTTCCTCCTGATCTGAGCAGCTTTCTCTTTTTGGATCAAACCAAGCATCACCTCGTTCAATTATAATTTACTTCACTTGGGTCTTCTTATGCTCCAAATCTACCAGGACAGGCCTAGATGTCCACTTCTCATATGTGCATTTCTGCAGCGGCTTTGGGGTCACAGGGGATGCGCCATATCCCAGAATGCACTTGTCAAGCCATGGCGCACAACAAGAACTGATCACCAGTCTATCACTTGACTGGAAAAACACCCTGCTTCATCTGATGCAGTAAAAAAATTAATTTGTGACAGTGTGAAACCTGAGAAAAAAAACTACTCCAAGCTTTAGATTTGAGACAAAATGGATCACATTTTTCTGCATGTAATAAAATTATTTTCATTTCCTGCGAGAAGCCCATTAAACTCAGTTGTTTGTCATGGCTAACTGAGCTTGATACGACTTCTCAAGAAGCGTACATTTAAAAAAGAACAAAGCTTTTCATGTGATTTGTCATCATGATACACACAGATAATCACACACACACACACACACACACACACGCACGCATTCATTCCTACATGCCATTAAGTATCTAATCCAGATAACCTGCGTGTTTTGACAAGTGGACTGAAAGTGAAGGGATCCCTGGCAGAACATAAGGGAGCATGCCAAAACCTGACATGACTTCTGTGTCCTGACACAATGTCAAAAGAGTCATCCGGGCATTTCTGTAATCTCAGTGGTGTTGTCATGAAAAACACGCGTAATGACATCTGCGCATTCATCGATAAATTCGCAGCTTGTTTTCTTTTTGTCTTTATTTCCTGGTGTGTTTTTTTCACATCAAAATGTTATTACAGTCTACCTCATGAAACACAATGGGACGCTTCTTATGAGAACTGGTTTTTTAGTACTGACCCTCCACCTCTCCCAGAACCAAAACCGCCTCAGGTCTCCCGGTGAGCTCTCATTGGCGCTGGGTTGTGAATAACGCCTGATTAATGTCTTGCCTGCGCACAGTCCTCCAAAAGCAATACATTGAATTATGAATGTCAGATACTCCCAACAGTGCTGTCTCGCTGGGACTTTTAATTTTGGAATTCACTTTGTCTTTCACAATGACACTATTGTCTTTCATCAGTGTTTGTGATGTGGATTTTTCTGATTACGAGTCTTGAAGTTTCCCCCTGTGAGCTCTCTTTATGGGACTGGAACAAATTGATTCCTCAAACATGTTGACTCTACATATAATTCAAGCCACGCTATCAGTATTCGTATTTATTCGACACTCCATTTGATCGACTGAACGTTACGTGGCATGGATCCTGATTGCTTGGGGGACAAAACAGAAAAACATATTCGTCTGAATTCTGATGACAATATACTTACATAAGGTTTCAGAAATTAAAAACGACAATCAGACATTAAGGCCAGGGGCGAGCAAAGACAAGGGCATCACTTTTAAAGCTACTAATGAATAATCAATGATTAAAATAATAAATAAAACATATATAAATATTTTTAGAAGTCTAACATATAAGAAAATTCAGTGGCTGAGTTTTCTTCTTGTTTAATGTACATTGGCAGGACCACTTCCACATTTTACAAACACCTCACAGCACCGTCCCCACTTTGTGCATCGAGTGTTAAGATGATAAATATTTTAAGACGTGAAGCGGTTAATAAGTCATGGAAAAGTCATGTAAGGTGCTTTAGCATTAAGAGCTTTGTACGTGATCAAAGTGACCTTAAAATCAATTCAAAAGCAAACACGGAGCCAATGCCATTCAACCAAAACAGTAGCGGTGTGCTTTTTCTACTTTGATTTTGTAAAATGTCAGGCTGCATATTTCCGTGTAACCAAAATCTGTTCCTTTTTTTTTTTTTTTTTTTGGAGACCCGTAGCCAGAACTTTGCAGTAGTTCACTTCTCTCTTGATAAAAGCATGATTCATTTCTCTCATAATTAAGCAGAACTTGTCAGATGGAGGCATGCTGTATGTGCATAATTGCTCCTAATCTACAAAACCATAAATCGTATAAGAAGGCAAGAGTAAACTATTAACTGTTTGGTCAGGGAGGTGGTCTGTACATACAGTGAGCAAACAGCTCACAAATGTTTGTACAGCATGAGTACGTATATATGGATGATATAAATCCCAGCCTGCTTCCCAAATTCTCTTTCCACAGTTCATCAAAAGAAAAAAAAGGGCTTGACTCCTAAAATATGAGGGTTTCTTTGTATCTCCTCGCTTGTTCCGCAGGTGCAAAAGATGCCTGGAATCAGGGGGAATCCTAATAGTCTTGTCCTTTGAACCGGTTGTCCAAGCACAGGAACCCACCCAGGGAATAAGTGCACGGAGGCCCCAGGCTATCAGCAGGTGATAGATTTCTGGACAGCAGAGTTCAATTATTACCAGAATGTACACACCGAAACAAAAACTACTTATAATACATTGCTCGTTTTAATATGGAAAGCATGTTATGAATGCGTCACATTTTGTTGAACCCGACGCAGAGGCCGTGTCGTGATAGGTTTGTCAATCCGGTCCTTCCTTGACGGTTTTTGGGGGTTTTGTGCGTCTGACATTGCACTTTTCTTTCATATTGCGAAGGAACAGCAAAAGAATTTGAACTCGGAAAACAAAAGCAACTCGCGATTATAAATAAAACAACGTTCTGAGTAACATTTGCTCTGGAAGAATTGGTCATCTGGGTCAGTATTTCAAATGTTTTTGGTTCAAAGATCAGAGAACACAAAGTCACTGCGACCATAAACTATGTTTAGATTGCTGCAAAGCACTGCCTGTTTTTTTCCTCTAAATTTAAAAAGAAAAACCTTCAGTCAAATATGTCTTTTTTCTTTCGTGCATCTTTTTTTTTTTTTTTGGTCCTTCTGTGTGAATGTTTCAGATTCAATGCTCAAAATGATCTTCGAGTACGTCATGCCAGAGTTGTCCTACAACCATTATGACATACTGAGACTTCAATGAGGGAGACGAAGTGATTGACATTTTCAAGATTTTAATATGATAACAATATCCTGCCTACGGGGGACCACTATACATGCGTTTGGGTGTGTGTGTGTGTGTGTGTGTGTGTGTGTGTGTGTGTGTGTGTGTGTGTGTGTGTGTGTGTAAAGGAAAATTTCTTTTTTTTGTACATGTGGTCTGTATCACATGCCATAGTCTTACAAATATGGTTTTTATTGATCTACAAGATTTATTGAAATAAACTATTTTCTTTTAATAAAGCTGGAGTTATTGATAGATGGGCCCTCTCAATGAATTAAACAAAAAATGGCAGTTCACATCATGTTTGTCCTTTCCAACAGAGACATATGGATGCCTAAGGTTGTTATTTTGTAAGTGAACTCAGCAACCTGCCATAATATGTCTTTCTCCTCCAGACTTGTCATTTATTTTACTGTAAGTGTTTTAAGTCAACCTGCAACAATTTGGTTGTTTGACTGGCTCTAAACTGGAACATTTTGAATTGTTGAGAAGAAGAGAGCTGTAAACAAGTCAAGGTCTGAAACCATGATCTTCCTTTCTTTGTGCATTAAGGTTGTACCTTGCTGCCTTTAAGACCCTATCTGCTGGCAGACATCATCTCCCATATTTGTAGTTATTTGTATCTTCATATTCCAGCTATTATATCATACTCACTATGACACATTTGTTAACTTTTATTTTGTTCAATTTTTTTTTCTTCAAATCAAACACTCTGATGTTTCCTCATTGAAAATTTTCTGTCATTATTTGCACTACTTATTCTGCGCTCAGGTTCGCGGTGGTAGTGCTGGAATTTCAGCTGTCATTGGCCAAGAGGTGGGGTTCACCCTGGAGAGGTGGGGTTCACCCTGGGCTGGTGGCCACTTGATCACAGGGCCACACATAGAGACACGCAACCATTCATCCTCTCATTCACACATCTGGGCAATTTAGGGGCTCCAAGGTACCTATGGTATGTTTTTGGACTGTGGGAGGGAACTCGAGAACCAGGAGGAAACCCACGCAGACATAGGGGGGGGCATGCAAAATCAGCACAGAAAGGCCCCCCTGTCAGAATCAAACCGGGGCCCACAATGCTGTTGGGTGGAAGCGCTGACCACTGGGCCTACACGCAGCCGCTCATTGTGACTCATGATACTGTATTTCTAATCTGTTTCCACTTTCACTACTTTCACTCACATCCTGTCTGCAATAGCAATATAAAACTACATGATACAAAACATCATTTAAGATAAGATAAGATAAGATAAGATAAGATAAGATAAGATAAGATAAGATAAGATAAGATAAGATAAGATAAGATAAGATAAGATAAGATAAGATAAGATAAGATAATACTTTGTTGATCCCCACAATCCTAACCAAGTTCTATTACGCCTTCATTGAGAACGTAATGACCTTCTCCTTAAACTGCTGGTTCCACTCCATTACCCAACGCGACAGGAGTCACCTGGTCTGCTCCAGAATAATTGTCCAACCCCTCAGACCTCTAACCTGCTTTAACGACACTCAAATATTAAAAACTGCCTAAAAGATCCTCGCAGATCCCCCCAACTGAGTTTAACTAATGCCGCTCATGTTATATTTATTATATAAATGCAGAGCGATTTTGTATTGACAATTTGCACAATTTTGCATATATATTATTCTATATTTTTCTCTTTTTTTCTTTTTTTTTAAAAATCTTATTCTCGATGTTCATTTGCTCACAATTTTGATGCTGCTACCCCATGTGCCCCCCCCCCCCCCCCTCCCCCACTTGCCCCTCAGGGACAAATAAGGTTTTATGATTCTGATTCTGATTCTGATTCTGATTCTGATTCTGATTCTGATTCTGATTCTGATTCTGATAAGGAAAATTCAAGGAGGAGTAGAGGTAACAAAGGGTTTTAAACAATAATATGAATAAAGACATTAAAAGGACAACAACAGTAGAAGGATAAAAATAGATCAACTGCAATGTGAGGAAAAAAGTAAAATGACGTGAGTGACAGTTGGAGTAGTGACCAGTAATACAGATGCAACTCTGGCCGGTCCTATTTATTTAGGAATAAATATCAATTTAATGACTAGTCACATTATCCCGAAAAAAATGAGATCACGTGATTGAGTGAATTACAAATAACATGGGAATGTGCCTGAAGTTTGCAAGGTTTGGGATTCCCTGCTTGTCTTTGTGCCTTTGTTTCATGTCTAACTGGATTTCAAATGTATCTATTTCACCAAATGTATTATATTAAATAGATGACCCCCCCCCCCCCCCCCCCCCCAAAAAAAAAAGGTTAAACCTCTACTGATAATATGGTAACTATCAAAAGGTATTCATAGACCGTTTCCCAGGGGATGAACATGATGGGTGAGTCATGGATAACCTCAGTCCCATTTCTCCACACGGTAGAACCCGCGGTTGGCCGAAGATGATTTGAAACTACGTCCCACCCTCGGCCGCCGGTCCGAGGCTTCACATCTTACTTCCAAACTCTTTCGAACCGGCTGAACAGTTCACCTGAGACAACATTTTTTAAAACATACGTAGCGTCTTGGAATGAAATCCTCCTTGATTTCAGATATTATCTTTAACTTTGTGATCGCATATCAGCTGTTTTGGGATCTTTGATAACAACATGTTCTATTCTGAGAATGTTGGGTAGGGTTGACTTTGGAGGGAGTTGCATATCTGTGTGTAACTGTGTGAGCAAGTGTGTCTGTGTCTATCCGGGCTCCCTGTGGTCATTCTATTGGTCTTCTGAGTGGGTGGTCTGTTCCAAGAGAGGAGCACTGGAAACATTACACCTACCCACACACACATACACGCACACACACAAACACGCACAAAGGGAAACTGGGAATCACACCAACGCAGCACAGCAGAGGGTGGAGCGGCCAGGAGCCTTCTTCCAGATGTGTGACATTAATTTAGTTGATCCAAAACATGAACCGGTAGCTCCCACTCACTCACTCATCACAACCGCGTGTATTGCAAGTGTGTGGACTTTCAGTTCCTCCGCACAACTTTTCAGATTGCACCCAGAAAATTCACCTGCAAGTTCACCTCTTTGTAAATTCTGTGAGGATGGAACAGGTCAGAGGAGATGCAACAAATTAATTTCGCATTTTTCCTATTCAGGTGGTAGACGAGATGGACCGCAGGAGGATGAGGCGCATGATGAAAAGGGAGAAAAGATGAGGAGTGGAGCAGGTTATGAGAACACAATCCACTCTGACCTGCAGAGCAGCGCCCCTGGACGTTCATACAATACTTTCCACTGGGGAGGATAGGGGGATACGGTACGTGGAAAGAAAAAGACAGAAACGAAAAAAAAAAAAAATGAAATTAAATAAGAAGAGCGGAGGAGGCGAATGAGAGATGTAGGAGGACGGAAGTGGCTGATTGGGTCCCTCAAGAGATTCCATTGTTTGGATTGTTCTAAATTTCACTTCTTTCACTCTCTACCGTCCAACTCCCTCTTTTCTGACATCTGAGGTAGATTACAACAGAGACCCGGGGTCACATTTATGACTTAAACCAAGACCATATGGTGTATGCGCGTGTGTTTGTGTGTCCATCTCATTGCAGTGGGATTCCCCTCCATTCCCATAGTGGTGGTCGACTTTATTTTCTTGTCCATTGTCTCTTGCTGAGATATCAAAGGAGTATTGTTTGTTGATCAGCGAGGGTGCTACAGGTTACTTGCAGGTCCCGAATGAGAACGCTTCACCTCTCCACCACATCTCCTCCTCTTTCAAACAGAACTTGTGCGCCAGATCGGTAACAGAATATCCCTGTCATAGAGGATCAGAAACCGAAGAGAGATTGTACGAGGCTGATACGCCAGCATTGCTCAAGAGTCACAAATTCAGTCGCAAATTCTCCTCAGAGATAATTTCGTGCCAAATTGTCCTTGAGCAACTGACACTGAACCTCTTGAGCAGGTTGCCGCTGTGCACGGTCAGCTACAATATCAGCGCCAGGATGGGTAGATTATGAAATTATAAAGCACTTTAAATGGTATTCAAGAAGAGATGCATAATGTAGGCCCAGTGTGTATCACAATTATCGAAGTGGATGGATAGAAAATAAACGATAATGCTGTCATTTTATCACTCATTTATTGATGCACTTTCAAATAAATTCAATTTCTGTATTTCATTTAATTAAGAAAATATATTTTTTCAGTGTTACATAATAATTATTCAATATTTATGCAGTTTTATAGGTATTTTTCGAATATTTTTCCATGCAACTTTAATTTTCCTGGGATGTGGCAATACATTAAAAAAAAAGAAATGTCATTAAAGTATAGCCAGTTGTGTTATTACCAGGTTAAAGAGTTTCAGAAGCGTCTTCTCTATATCTTCAATATTTGGTGATAAAATGTTACCACGACATATTAAAGGATTTAGCTTCCAAGCCTCACAATCATGTGACAACTCATCCATGTGATATCAAAACATATTAAAATAAAACATTCCTCTTTGAAAAAGCTATGATAGATTGTTGGCGAGTGTGTTTCGAGAATTTGTTTTGTTTATGCCCCTGAGAGGCTTGTTTAATCAATTTGAATCTGCGATTAACATTTGCAAAATTTTCCCTCGATTGGCCAGACCCCAAAATTGAAGAATTATCAAAAATCTGCCAAGAAGTATTGGAAAAAATTGCGCTTCTTCCCCCAGTGCTGTAAACTGTCACACAACTAGAGAGGAAGCTGTTCTACATGAATCTGTGCTCACTTTTGCCACTAAAAGTTAAATTCTCTGGCTTGAGATAGATGCTTTGTGCATGTCTGTCTGTGTGACCTTTAATCATTAAATATACATGCTATCTATCTACTCAATGAAACTGTTCAACTCAACAACGTTGGCATTTTATTCCCTCAATTGACAATATGACAAATACGACCAAGATCATTTTTTAATTTCGAAGGGATCTTAAAGTAAATATCCAAATTGTATTGTATCAATAACCATAAAATATTTCCGTTCTGAAGATTGAGACTTGTTGTCACAGCATCAGAAATGTAAAACAGCAAACATTATAGTTTTCTTTTAACATATATATTTGAGGGTTTTACTTAGATAGGTAGAATGTTAATCATGTCCACTCATTTTCCTGCACTAAGGGAAGATTTTACCTGGTGCAAAAACTAAATTCACATCATGAAATAAAATCCAAACCCTTATCATGTTGAGCTAGTGTAAACTTAGTTTAAATGAAATTAAAATGGATGTATAAGCACATGAATTTCAGAAGACGAGAGAATTTGTAAAATTGCCAGTTGACTTTATTAGGCTTCACTCAGTTGAAGAAAAACAACTTTTGTCTTTGGAACGTTTACCACTGAAGGAAAAAAACAAACAAACAAACAACAAAAAAGATCTACAAAATAAGTTGCTGGAAGGACAATATATGTAACGATTGCATTAAAATATCTTTAACAAGACAACAAAAGAAAAAAAAGGCTCAAATATTTTTGGATGCAGGGCTTTTTATCCTCTTTTGCCCTGTAGTTTACAAAAAACAAAGCTAATAATAACAAAAGAGGAACAATTTATTTACAGTGCATATATTTACATTAAGGCAATTTTGCTGGGGTGAAAGACGGTTGATCTGATACAACCCCCACTTCTACACAATCAAATAAATAGTCAGATTTACCATGATACATTACAGTGCTATATTATCTTTATGGTACCTGCAGTAAATGAACAAATACAGTTGCAGGCAAAACATTTGTCCACCTTCTATTGACTGATAACGCTGAGTCTGCCTGTTAGTCATGGTACAGAGGGGAAACTCCCAGAAACTTGACTGGAAGTTTAATTACAAACTCGTATGTTGTCAGAATGTGGGTTGAGGCGGTCTGAACCAATTGGATACCTTGCCATTTACAAATCACTGTTTCAAAGTGAGTCTATAGATTTGTTAGATTAAAACATAAAAACAGCACCGTGTTTAAAGGACTGTCTCCGTTGATCAAAGCTCAACTACGGTTGAACAAAAGGACATAAACCAGAAAAGGAGGCACTTAATAAGGCAGTGATGAGATGATACTTTGGTTAAAACAAGAAGAAAGAAGTGAAGTGCTGGATACAATCCAAGCACAGGAGGTGGATTTTGAGGATTTCTGGCTTGTGCATCAAATGCAGTCATTTCTGTTTTATCTCTGGATGACATCGGAGATAAGTAAGCTTACGTTTCTCTTTCAAAATCCATTGAAACTCAAACTGAATAATTCATCACCTAATTGCTGCTCTTTACTGATGGTCTGCCTCCCTGGTTGTCAGTCGTTCGAAGGGCTCTCCTCTAAAATTTGAAAAAAAAATCCTTCTCTCCATCTCAACCCCTCCCTAATCCTCCTGTCTTGCCGCACTACCTCCTGTCTCTCCAGAGTACGAATGCCTTCAATTTTTAATATCGGAACAGCAGTGATTTTGTGTGATGTTCACAGAAATTCCGTCCAGTAGTGATAACAATCGTCCAGTGGCGAATGAGATGCATCAGTTAAAAAGTCCCAGACAAGATAAACGACCCTAGTGCAAACCAAAGGATTTTGTAAAGATAAAAAAATAAAAAATAAAATAAAATCTGGATATTCCAGTTATATTAACAAACTATCAAAAACAAGTAAACAGAGATTTGGCTTGACTATTTTTGCAAAAAAAAAAAAAAAAGAAAAAAAAAAACTTCTTTAAGAAAATGTATCTAGTTAAAATAGAAAATAAAGATATAAAGATGTTTTGAGTGTAAGTGCTTTCATTCCAGTCACAAAACAGTCTAAAAAGAACCGGAAAAAACATCTTGGAGCTACCACTTTCTTTTAATTTTTCTTCTTTGTGTTTCCCCAAAGAAAGCAAAATGTGAATCAAGGGATCAGGAATTTGTCAGATCATTTACCCTTCTTCTTTATGTCCCACTCCATCTTGGAGGAAAGTGATCTTTAGGCTATCGTACCGTGACAGGTCACGACAGCAGCACCGAGACGAGCAGCCGACACTGCTCCGCGTCATGCGGCTACTTACATTTTAGTCACGTTGGAAATAGACTGGATGTATGTTTTTTTTTGTTTGATTTTTATGTTTTTGCACAACATGAGTCAATAGAGTGCTTGTATGGCGGCGTGTTTGTGCGCCTACACCGCTAGTTCTGGTGCCTCTTCATGTGGAGGGCAAGGTGGTCCGATCGGGAAAAGGAGCGCGAGCAGACGGCGCACTGAAAGGGTTTGGCCCCCGTGTGCTTCCGGTAGTGGCGTGTCAGCTCGTCCGAGCGAGCAAAACGCCAATCGCAGCTGTCCCATGTGCACCTGTACGGCTTCTCACCTGCAGCAGAGGGGAGGGGAGAGAGGAGACATTGCGGATCAGTGCAGTGGCCCTGTGAGAGTCTGAGTCGGCAACATCATATTATGGGTGCCGGTGGTGCTGACTCTCATTAAAATAGATGCTAAACATGGGATTTACAATGAATTTTGAATGACTCATACAGTCGGGTTAAGGAGAACCAGAAAAACTGGTTTGCGAAGCAACGCAGTCTGACACAACCATTCATCAGACACTTGATGGGAAGAACAGACTCCTGCCAAGTCGATTTATCTTATTTCTAAATCAAGCGTCGCATTCTACTTGTTACACTGAATCCCTTATTAACTATCATTCAGGTCAAATATAGTACTTATCTTTGAAAAATCAAAAACAAACAAACACCCTGTTGAGACTGAGCTCAGCTTTTGCTTTGAATAAGTAAAATAGTACTGTAAGGGGGAAACAAAATAGCAACAAACTGATAATGAGTTAGTAGCAAACCTTCATATAAAGGACTTAAGAAGGTGATTAACCTGACTAAATCATGCTTTCAGACTGAAAAATAAGACAACTAATGCAGGTATATTATATTCTGGCGTCTAAATGACACCAGAATATGGTGTAGTCTCCATGCAGTCTCCATGACTGTATGTTCCATACATTTTCACTGTTGGTCATTTGCTACGTCTTTGAGGTGTTGAGGGAAACACTAGCTTTGCATTTGTTCCACCATTTTCTGGTATTTAATAGGTCAAACAGTAAATGAATTAATTAAGAAACTCCATGGTAGATTTATTGCTAATGGAGATATTACAATTGTTAACTACAAGCAGGCAGAATCCCCTCGTTCAGTTGTTTATGATTGACATTTATTTTCTTAAAAAGACACCACCTGCACTCATCCGTAGTTAAATAAAAAATATTTAGGATTCTGCAGTGCTCAAATTAAATGTCTTTGTGTGACTCGCCTGACACCCCTGTCTAGTCACACGAACATACTCTGCATTTCTGCTGCTTAGGCGGTGGCTACGTCCCAATGTCACTTTTTTCCGATACTCCCTCACTGTTACCCCGAGTGTGGTGTGAAAACAAGAGTGACCTGTTTCCCTCAGCTATTCTCTTGACTCAACTGTGACTCCTTGAGCTCCCGCCCATGTTTGTGTCTTACGTAAGTGCCTCATTCTCAACCCTGGCTCACCTGCCAAACGTGTAACACCAGGCAGAGGCCCATGTTACTTAGCACCGGGGATACGTTGAATGACTAAATCATTATTAGAAAAATGATCGAGACTGTTCTACGGCTCATTCTATCCACACAAAAAAGCCATTAGTGTCACAAATGTGATTCTAGCATCTCTGCAGTGCTCTGTCCGAAAAGAACAAGCACTGATTAACTGAATTTGAAAATGCACACAATTCTGGCTGAACTCAATGGGAAAGGCAGAGAAAAAGAAATAAACTGGGAGGAGGGTTCAGTTCTCACAGTGCACTTACACACACATACACACACAAACAATCAGGATAATGGATGTTGATGGAGATTAGAGTGGGAACTCCCACAGGGACCCAAACGCATTAGGAATCATCTCATACAGATTACTGACAGGTGTGTGTGTGTGTGTGTGTGTGTGTGTGTGTGTGTGTGCGCGCGCGCGCGTGTACATGCTCATGTAAGTGTACATTCATGCGGCTGAATAAGAGAAGGGGAATGAGTAACAAAGATGGAAATAGTGGTGGATGGGGGATCCACAGAGGGTTTGAAGGAGGATGGCACTGAAGAGGGGGATGATAGGACAAGTGAAAGCAACAGTCAAAAAAGATAATTAAGCGAGACTGATAAATGTGAAGAGGATATGGAAATTGCTTCCCGTGTCCCTCTTTATGTGTCACATTGTCATCTTATGGTCTGAAAAGAGTACAATCAGCAGGGACAATGATGTCACATCTAATTCCTGTGTCATGTTCAAAATGCCTATGTAACACGAGCAGACCCACACCAAAGGCTTGAACTAGTACTTAAGATTCATAACTAAAGCCAATCCCGGGTCACAAAGTGGGACAAGAGTTTTCACAGCGTGTCAGTATGAGGAATGATGTTGAACTCCCGTCACAACACTCAGGTGAAAATGTGAAAAAGAGAAATGGAAAGTGAAAGAAAATAAAAGAAATAAATCTTAAGATCTTGTTTTTTTTAACTGCACGGAAATAGCTTTATTTTTTCGAGCTTGAAAGCAAAAGAAAGGAAAGGAAAAGTATCGAAAGATCTGATGGAATTTTTTTTTTAACTGCATGAAAATATCTTTTATATTTTCATTTCCAGATGAAAACTTCATGAGAAGAGAGTGTGTTTTGTTTACACATTAATTTCTGAGCAGGCACAGGGATCCTAACCAAGATTGTACCACGCGTCTAGCACCAACCACATAGTCTGGGAGTCATCCCCTGGCAGAAGTGTGTCACTTCCACCTGTTTTGATGGAATAGTATATTGGGCATGAGGATGGGAATGAGGTAGGGTACATTTACACACACATGCCAAGAACACAACACTCTGCCTAGCAACATGGTGCCACCACAGCCACAGAAATATGAGTCGAGTGGGCAGCTTCATTTTTTGGAGGATCCTGCTCAAAAAAATACAACAAAACAGCAGAATTTATCAGAGGAATGTCTTACCCGTGTGAGTCCTGAGGTGGGCTTTCAGATGAGACGACTTGGTGTAGACCTTCTTGCAACCTAATGGCCGACAGAGGTAAACACAAACGCATAGGTTAAACCAGTGTCAAATTATCTACTTGTGCCTCACGTGTAATTACGTATTTAAAGAAACTGAGGCCACGTACGCTAGAAATTAGAGTTGATGAAAAGCCGAAGCTACTTAGGAAGAAATGGAGTGGAAAACCAAAAGACAAGTCTAATGAGTATACGGGACACGCCCACGCGTTTGTACCTAGCATACATATGGAATATTGTCAGAAATTTGTCAGATAACATGCCAGTTTAAGCACAAGCATTTTTAATGAAAAGTTCATTACACCTGTTACTTTGACATTGACGTTGGTATATTCTAAGTCCAAAATAACTACTTGCGCTGATGTTCGAATAGCAAGCAAAATACAATGTTGAAATTGCCCCTGCCCTTGTGATATTTAATGGAAACTGTCAGATTTGTTATGACTTTAAAAAGCGGCGCTGGATTTCATGCGTCGCAGAGATTGAACAGCTGCGGCTGTGACTAATAAGTGCTTGTGTAAAAGAAGGGATACGATGGGCTGATCTGATTCATTCGACTTACAGAAGTTAGACATGTGCAAACATGCTACAGGAGGCTCGGCTTAAGCCAATTTTACACGCTGCCAGAGGCGACCTGGCAGTACATGTCTTACCAAGTAACTGCACATGCATAATGCTTGCGTGTTCAAGTACACGCAACTGTGAATAAGCTCATTTTAGATAAATATTTTCAGCAATACAAGCAAGTCTGCAAATGCGAGTGGAGGTGGGGGGCAGAGGTAGGGGAGTTAAAGGATGATGTTTAAAGTCAACCAAGCAGGTACAACCCACACCTGAATAGACTTAAAATGACTAACAAGCCTATTTAACACAAGCACACCTCTGCTCAGAGGTTCATTCCAGAACAATGTTAGTGATGACTTTTGAAACCAAAACAATCTGTGATGGCTCCTGGCTCAAAGAGCCAGAACCATTTCGAGGCATGATCACAAATGCAGTGTAGTTTTAGACTCATTTAAATCTATAGGTGGGACGGCATGGTGGAGCAGTAGTTAACGCTTCTGCCTCACAGCACGAGGGACCCTGGTTGCAGGGGGACCTTTCTGTGTGGAGTTTACATGTTCTGCCTGCGTGTCTGCATGAGTTCTTCAGTTTCCTCCCACAGTCCAAAAACATGCGGCAGGCTGAATGGAAAAAATTCGGAGTGTGAATGAAAGAGTGTATGGTTGTTTGTCTATGTGGCCCTATGATTGACTGGCGACCAGTTCAGAGTGTACCCCGCCTCTCACCCGATGGCAGCTGGGATAGGCTCAAGTATCCCCCACGACCCTGAGCGTGATAAGAGGTGGAAAATTAAAGGATGGATCAAAATTTAAAGGTCTGTTCTCTGCTAAGTGCCAGGTATATCTTCCTTTATAACCCATCTGCCTGGAAAGGCTATACTAGACATGAGTGTCTCGAAATGAGGCTGGTTCGACAACGATGACCTTTTGCGAGACACCGGTTATCCAACTAACAGTAGCACCGTGTAAAAATAAACACAGTGACAAGCTTGTGCAGTCTGTGCGTATTTTTGTGCTAACCTGGATAATCACAGTGGTGGATCCGTCGTTTCTCCAGGTCGGGGTTGTTCCTCCGGTTGTAGCGGACAGGCACTGTGGTCTGAGCTTGGGTCGTGGCAGATGTTGATGCAGGGGCATGGGGAAGAGGGGTTGTTTGGCCTGGGACTGGTGCGGGACCAGAAGTGAGCGGAAGGGCTAAGCTGTCCGGTCCCAGTCCAGGGCCAAGTCCGGAGTTGCTGCCTGCCAGCTTGGAGGCAATGGTGGCAGCATAGGAGGGAGGAGGGGACATAGTATGGAGTAGCTCCTTTTGCCTGTCGGGGCTGCCGGGCTCCGAGTTCGGTGGAGAGGGCGGCAGGTAGGGCATCTGTTGTTGCTGGAGGAAATGGGGGTGTGCCTGAGGATGAGGATGTGCGTATGACCTGCCACCCATGCCACAGTACGCAGGCTTTACAGTCTGCTCTTGTTGAGAATTGTGGAAGGGTGTGTGCATTGAGGAAGTGTGTTGTATCTGCTGCTGCTGATGATGATGATGGTGAGATTCGATACCACTGCCATGGTGATGGTCCAAGCCAGAGTTTAGGAGCTGAAAAAGTGAGCTGCTGTTGTGATGTTGAGGGAGAGAATGCTGCTCAAATTGTGGAGACATTTTCTGTTTGACAAAGATTTCTGGCAATGAATCGCCACCGTGACTTGCTCCGGACTGATTAAAAGCACTGGTGAAATCTGGTAACCCTGTTAATGTCATGTTTACAGCTGAGGTTTCCATGGCAATGTTGTCTGGGGCATGCCCAGAGGTGGTGTGGCCACTTGTGGGGGTAGTGTTGGGGCAGTGTGGCTGCAAGGTAGCAGAGAAGCACGAAGGAGCGGATTCTGTCTTGACCTGGATGAGATCTGTGTGGTTCTGGTGCTGAGGGGGCCGCGCCTGCTGACAAAGGTCCATCCTCAGGTACGCAATATCGGGAAGATAAAGATTCATGTTGAGGGTATAGGGAGCCCCGTTGTGATCATCCCCAAAGAATTGATCAATCCCAGACTTGAGCTGGTTGTCGGGGTTCGGAAGAGGCTGAGGCGACAGATACCTGTCCATTTCACACTTTGCCTATGGATTTGAAAAACACACACACACACACACAAAAGTTCACATGAGCAGCTAGTAAAAGCACACGATCAGATGATCTACCATTAAACTGCTCCGAGTTGCTTTTTCGAGAAGACGAGATTTGATAGGACAGTCATCACTAAAACATTTATCAAGTAGTCATCAATAGGCGGCTGCCACATTCCCTCTCTGCCTGCAAGGCTGAACTCAGAAACCTGCCAGGCGATAGTGGAGGATCAGGCCATATTGTGGTGGCAATAAAATCTCATGCGAGAAGGGGAATTTCGCAGCTCTGCATTTATAAACATATAAATAAATTCAAGACGGCAACTTTATAAGACCCCGCTGATATTGAGGAGGCGGTGCTATTCGATAAATGTAGCTGCTTTTTCCGGTATAAAAAAAAATATTTTAAAAAGTTGGTGAAGCCCTGCAGCAGAGGATGAAACAGCAACATGAAAGGGAATGGGGAAACACCCATGCCTCCCTGTCCGCAGCACCACCACCAGCAGCAGCAGCAGCACCAACAGCAGCAGCAGCAGTAGCAGCAGCCTGAGGAAAGGGGCTGCTATTTCTGGGGCTCCTGATCCGACCAGCTGTTGGACAGACCTCTTCTGCACAAGTCAGTGAGGGACAGAGTTAACGGGACCTCTCTGACCGAGTGTGGAGTCAGTTGTTGTCGGCGCGGAGGGGGAAAAGGGACGCCAAGAGGAGAGCCAACAACTGGTGGCCAACTGGCTCCGCGGAAAACACGCGGTGAATGCGATTCCGAGGCGGAGCGGGTCGGATCTAAGTTGCTTATTAAAAAAAAATGCTGCAAAGCGCACCGGAGATCGGCGTCACGTAGATCAGCTCGATTGATATTTTAAGGCCAGCAAGAGAGTGTAGGGAGGGGGACAGCTTGGGCACCACAAGCAGTCTGCCACGCCCATTCAATGAAACACATCGATCCATCACTAATGTGTAAAGTATAATCGGGAGGTTACCTGCGTGTAGTCGTTTTGCCCAGCTTTGTCCAATTCTACGCTCTTGCAGTCCAAGCCGAACAACGCCGAATCCTCCAAGGGGAATCCTACGGTCGATGGAGCTTTCTGCAGCGGATAGAAGGGATCCTCCTGCCCGCCACCGCCTCCACCGCCGCTCATTGCGAGTGTCGCGGCCATGAAAAAGCTCCGAAAAAAAAACAATAACAAAAAACAACAACACAAAAAAACACCCGGTTTTGACGTGACGATGTAAACGAGAGGATGCTACGAGCGGACCTGGGGAAGGGAGTGGAGCCGATGAGGCGTGTGTCGGGAGGTTCTTTGCTACATCTCCGTCCACTTGTCTCACCTCCTCACCGGCCCACCATCAGTTTTCTCCGTAGGGCGGAGCAGCCCAGTGTAAATACAGCTCACGCGCCTCCCACCGACCCTTTAAAAAGGCTTTGATCATCCATTCATTCAATGGCCACCGCCCTACGTTCACGTCTAAATATACGAGTACGCCGACGAGGTAGCAATCCTGACCCCCCTCCCACCCCAACCCACTGTTGTCGTTCACCCCTCAGCCGTTGTTAATTTAACTCTTGTGAGATATTTAATAATAAATAAGTAAAGTTAATCGTTATTTATTCTTTTCATAGGTAAGGAACGTCTCGTAACGCCTCTGACAATGACCGGAGCTCCTTGAAGCAGCATCGCGACTCAAGGTCCCTAAAATAGCTAGCAGGGGATAACAAATGTGAATATCTTCTATGAAAATAGGACAAATACCAACAAAGTGCTGTAAAATACCGAACTGTAGTACATAAGCAATGTGTACACAACTTCAAATAACTAATTTAATGAATTAAATTGTAGACAGTAGCCAAAGTGTCCTGAAAAACACGAGAGTAAAGCTGTGGCCGTACCTGTTTCCTGTTGCTAGTTAAACCATTAACCTTACAACGCAGTTTCTACAATAAAACATTAAAAGTGTTTAGAAAAATGGCAACAAGATATACATATATTTATTTTCAGATTTTGTGAAAAGGTGTTACGTTGTACTCAAATCTGGAATATACTTGTGTCAGTGCCTGGACTGTTGGTTAAGGGAGTCATGTAACATGTTTTAATAAATAAAAATAAAATGCTAATCTTGGTAGCCGCCTACACCTGGGTGGCAAAGCCAAGTGTAGTCTGTTTGGGAATCTCTGGGGGCTTTATACCACTTTATGGGGTACAAAATACAGAAGAAACAAATTTCATACATAATAACAATTATGTGGTTTTAAAATAAAATGGGGCCAAATCACACATTTTGAATAATTTAAAATTGTAACTATAAGTCCTGGTGCCTAGGTTGTCCCCTTTAGGTTAGGTGTGACTAAAGGCACCAGCAGAAAAAAACTATGATTGTCTTTTACACACTACAAGTGGAAATAAATTTGTCATGCCTGGGATTTTTATTTGAATGTTATGTAGACAAGATAAAAAAACAGTTTTTTTTTTAATTATTCTTTATAAATGATTCCATTACAGCAGGAAAATTAAAAATAAATGGGTGTGAGATTCCGATGTAACATGTTTCCTCTGATAACAAACCACCTCAGTATATTACATCTACAAGCAGTAGATAACACAGGTGGAAATAGGCGTGGCCTTCACAAGATTCAGCTCCATTACAGGAACAAATACACATCCCTATATAGGTTTAGTGATGACAGTATGCAGAAGGAATAGGCAAAACCTTTATCTAAATGTGTTCTACTGCTCAAAATGTGATAAATTAGTTTTCTTTATGGAATTTCATAGAGCTTGGGGATTTTTTTAAGCACTTAAGGCTCTGACACATATTAATCAATTAGAGGATATGGTTGTTATTGTATAATGTATATTATAAGATTAAAAAGACTGGATACGTATCTCAGGAGTTCCAAACAGCTGTTATGTACATATTGTAACTTTCTCATGTTATCACATTAGAATACAAAGCTACAAGATATTGTTACTTAAATAAATATATAGCCTGTTGTTCCTGTTGAGTTTCAACTGTAATAATATTAAAGATAATATATCAGTTTTAATAAGTTTGGTATTTTGCTGGGTTGTCTTGTCAACATCACAAGACCAGTTAAAATAGTAATGGCGTTTGAACTATTGGTTTTAAAATCACTTGTTTCAAACAGCTGAGAAAAAATGTAGACAGAATGAAATGTAACATCATAAACTGCAGCAGTAAAGTTCTCCGGCCAAGTTAATGTGACACCAATAAGAACGTGGCTCTAAAATGATAAAGGTATGCAGACTATGTCTATATTTAAAGCTTACAGAGTCTCAGCTTGTGCAAATCAAAGGCTAAAGTTCCAGTATCTTTGTTTGTCTGTAACCCCTAGTATCTGCAAACCTGGAAAAGATGAGGGAATAATGATAGACAGACCTAATAAAATCAGCTACTGCCAGGAAAGAGGAATTTTTGGGCTAGAGATGTTCTCCCTGTGGAAGGCAAACTCCTTCCTCTGAGTATTTAGCCACTCTTTCTACCGGCTGTAGCAAAGGATGAAATTGTAAGAACAGTGGGAAACCAGTATCTAAATCACATGTTTTATTTTTATATTACTCGTGGAACTTTATAATGAAATCACACAATCTCAAATTCAAAACATTAATAGCCACAGTAACAATAACTGGTGGGAGAGGAGATCACTTGTCATGTGGATTTCTGCTTTGGCTTTTGGCACCAATGAGGAACTTCTTTATTAGTCTGCAAAAACAGAACAGAAAACAGAAAAAAAGATAAGGATGACAAAAGGACATCATACTTTGGTGCTTCAAATAGTCATAATGCTGTTTCTTCTTTTCATATTGCAATTTGTAACATCTTTATAAAAACCTTGGTCCAATTTTCTAAAAAAAACTAAACAAAAAAAAAACGCTGGAACCCCAATAAGCAGCCCTTCCACAGGCTTCTATAAACTGACCAGTCAGTAGAGGCAGGGCTTTCAGGAACGTGAACTTTAGAAAGACCAAAACCAAAACAGCTTCTTTCAAGAGGCAAAGCAACAGAAAGAGCCAGTGTAATGTAAATACAGACTTTCTTGGACTCTGAATCACGCAGAGGTGTTGTAGTGGAGCCCTTAGGTTAAAACGGTCGAGCTGCCAATTAGCACAATATGTATCTGTTGTAATCTGGCTCATTTGATTTTATCAACTTCAAAGTTACCAGGACAATAACAGGACATTTTGCCTCAATAATTAGGATGAAAAATGAAAATGAAACTAAATGGCAGAAGAACTCCCAAATTTTCCTCCTCAGGTCCAGGCAGGTTGTGGTAGTGTGATTCATGTGTGTTGCCAAGTAGCCACTCACAAACACAGTGGGTTTGGGTTTGTTTGGTGAATTTTCCTCTGCGCTCCTGTTATTTCCTTTAATTCTTCCCCCAGAACTTCTTGTTACAGTTGTGTCCTTTTCCAGCATATTAAGAGGGTCTCCTTCTTTGGCGTGCATGCTGATCAGGACCTGCTTCATCATTGCTAGTTCCTGGAGTACACAAAAAGGGGATGAGTAAAGAAAGGTGACTCAATTAACATATTTGATATCTTCCCAAGCCTGTATGCAAAGAAAACTAAAACAATGACAATAACTAAAATGCTAATGCTATCAGAATTTTTTTTTTTTTCCATTAATGAAGACCTTGGTAATAAAGCCTTCTGAAATCGTATTTTTATGGTTAATGGAAGATTTGCTTTAAATCCCCAGTTGATGTTGTTTTCTAATTGAATGTTTGTCTTTAACTGGCAGCTTATACAGCTGAACCCTTAAAGACTGACCCTGAGATGACTTGCAATAAGCTCAACAAGCTCAACGGTCTGCAGGGGTGGCAGCAGGGCAGAGGGGAGGGCTCTGGGCCACTGCAGTGTTCTATTTATCACCCCTGAGGACATGAGTCCTGGCATGTCACACACACATGAGCGTGTGCACACATACACGAGCACTCTCATACACACACACACTGGTGGCATCTCAAACAGCCAAAATGAGGAACAGCTGTCTATGACAGGGCACATACTTCATACAGCAAACGGCTGGCTTGCAGTGACACCCTCCTTATGTTCATGCATACAATCTCCAAGGAACCATTGCAATACAGTGCAATAATTTGCATGATGTGAATGAAGCTTGTTAATTTTGTGGATGGACCGGTGAGAAACTGGCACGACTAGTGGATTACGCTCTGAAATCATAGAGGTCTGACGTATTTCTTATGAAGTCTTTCAGGCAGAATTGCAAACATGCCATGCTTGTAGCCATTGAAAAGATCTTGATACACCAGAGATTTACAAGATACAATTGAAATTAAGAAATAAAATGAGTAGAAATGTGAACTATTCAACCATCATCATGTGTACCTCCCGATGGTTAAGGAGCCGCTCCAGATCAGCAGCCATTTTGTTCTTCATCTGTAGCAGAGTAGTCCGCTCTTTCCTGAGAGAACTGAGATTGTGCAGACAGACAGAGACACCATATCTTAATATAACTATTTATTAACGATTTATTTCATATGCGGTCTTGCCATCATCCCTTTTCAATGCCACCAGCGGCTATAAAAATCTTCTTTATCGTTTCTTTCTCAATCATTGATTGTATCTGTTTTCTTAAACAGACACTACACTTAGCCTTGTGTATTATCACAAAGTTTGTCAGTAGGTTGTTTTTTTCAGTTTTTAAACCAGGTTGGGTTTTATTGCTTTAGGGTGGGTTCAGTTAAGGTTCATTATAGAGTAAAGTGTTGGATGTTGCAACAAAATGAAAAGGCATTCCCCACCTTCATTTATTACCTGTGTACTTAAGAAAGTAAAAGAAAAGGAAACACTATAACTCATTCAGGAGGCCTTTTTGGGTTTATCTGCTATAAAATTATTAATCTTGAGAGTCAATAAACGATGACAATTGTGACAATAGCGAAATACTGAATGGGTGATTGAATTCTTGGATATAGTTTACACAGGCTATACAAATTATAATAAACAAAACTTCAACTGTATGGAATCCTTGTAATTTATTTACATACCAATTCATTTGACACAGCTTGTTTTTAAAAATCAATTATTAAAAAAAATAGTTGGCTGATGCCCAAAGGCCGTTTCATAAAATACATAACTTATTGTTTATTAGTGATGCATCTTTGTAATTTCCCCCCAAATATTTTTAAAATAATCAAATATTTTAATAGATTAGACATGCTATTCATCTCCATGTCAAAGCTGTTTATTTCCACTTGCAGGTTTGACCTCTGTGCATGAAGTCATGTGCAGTGTGTTATTTCGATATTCACTCAATTACAAAATTCAATATTCTTTTTTTATTTAAAATTAGTTTTTTTTCCCCATCTGTGAAAAAGCATGGAGATTTCTGTTATTCAGTTACTAATCTGGCCCACTGTTCCACTGTCAAAACTGTAGTTGAGGAGGTAGGAGAAGCCTGAGAGTTTGGCAACATTTTATTGGGCCTTTCACAGGCCTCGGGTAAGTGCTTGGTCAGCAAGTGCAGCAAGATAAAACTGGCAGTCTGTTAGTTTGCATATTTTGCTGCTTAACAAATAAATAGGCAAACCGTATCTGTTATTGGTGACACCCTATGGCAAACAGGGCTTTTCAGGTGTGATCACAGTAAAAGGGTTTCCAAGCAAGGGTATCGATTCTATCAGAACAGGGGAGAAGGTCTTCACTGAAACAAGGGAAAATCCTACAATTCATGGCTTTTTATGATGGCAAACCATAGTTTAGCTCTTATCCCAATTAATCTGGATTTTAGTGGCAGTAGGAGCATGGGTGGTCAAATCACTTGAAAAAGTAATTTTTGACAGTGCCCCAATATTCTTCCAATAGTGTCTGTCAGTTGTGTCTTAGACTGGTTTGTGTTACAAATTATTTGGCATATTTGGTTAAAAAGTAAAGTTTCACACAATTTCCTCAGGGATCAGTACTTCTGATTTTGATTCTGATTGCCTTACTATATACAAACAGATAGAATGACAGAAGTATTCCAGAAACAGAGTCTCCCGGGGGTGGGGAGGCCTGCTTGTTTGTCAGCTTTCACAAACAAATCAGGAAATGTGTCACTTTACAAATATGATGAACAAAGAATACTTTGGGCAAGAAATGGCATCTAGTGATCTTGGGAATTCTTCATGTTTAGTTCAGTCTTGCATTGATCGACCAGTGATTCCACTCTGTAAATGAGCGTCTCTATTCAGCTTGTATGTGTGTGTATATACCTGACGTCTTCCTCAAGCGCATTTACTTGTCCTTTCAGGGTGCTAATCTGCTCATCCCTGTGTCTCACTGTCTCAACCAGGTAGCTGTAAGGCTGCTGTGTCTGCTGCAGTAGTTGGTTTGCTGCCAACAACTGATGAAAGAAATACAGACAGCGTGGAACAATTAATAGACCAAACAAATGTCAGCCTTTTTTTATTATTTAAACTTAATAATGAAACTGAGACTTGGAACTATGAATTTGTTTGTGTGACTTTGACCTCGACAAAGTATTTACAGTGGGAAATGCATGGGATTGGTGGGATTTAATTTTGTGTGCATACATGTTATAGCCTTCATGTTTAACATTGTACTTGCCTTAAATTATTAGAACATCAAATAGAAATGCTCCAATATCAAAGACAAAAATGGTTTATTTTTTGTCATAAATTATAACTCTATATTGTTCTGATATCTCCACTGGTATGAGGCACCTCTTGGAGTTAGTATCATATTTTGAAATCTAGGAAACAACAGATAAATGTTACACATTAAACCGTTTTTACAACCAGGCAGTCTTGAACAACTGTATGTGGGTGTTTAAGAGGGTAACACCCTTCTTAGTAAAGTAAAAGTACAATTTCTCAGTGTTTCCTTTCATACTCTATGAATCATGAGGTATTCATATGAATGCAAGTCAATCTTGGCTGACAGGTGAATGGGTAGCTTACTCAGGCACAAATCTGCCCAGCCTCTCGTCTGTGGGTTGCGCAATCTCACTTGACATTACAACAGGGTAAACAGAAGGGAAAACCACACCAGTGGCCAAAGGTGCTACACTAATAATTTCAAACTAGAGTGTACAATTTTCACATCTGAGCACGAGTAGTCCACACGTGATTTCACACACTCAGACTCGCACGCCCAAAAATTAAAGTCTCTGCATTGAAAACACTGAGCCAAAACCAACAAAAGCCTTATTGACTTGTAGTTCGTTGTTGGGAGTGGATAGACAATGTCCGTCATGCTTTTTGGGTAGGTTTTGTAATGTCAACAAGTATGACAGTACAGCACTAAGATTCTTAACTTTTCACTCATATTATGCCTATTGTTTTTTTTCCTCTGTCAGCTCTGGTTAAACAACATGTCATTGGTTTTTTTAAAAAGCTTTAAAAGGTCAGACAGAGAGACATGGCAGGTTTTGAAAAAAAAGTTCTACTGTACATCTGTCTAGGGATGTGTTCTTTTCCCCTCTGACCTTATTTTTTTTTTTTGTTGTCTGTGACAAAATACACCCTGAATTTGTCTTGATTTACCAACTTCAGACAGTGTTTTAAGAGGCCATTCAGATGTGCCCTTAACAATGACTTCCAATGATAGCATAGTGGAAAAAGTTAATGATGGATTAGGAGAGAATGTTAGCTCTTTGATAGAAACACTTGCCACTTTTAAGAAATCATTACGGTTTTCATAAAGCAGTGAACTAGCCATAATCTGAGACGATGTGGGAGATTTGCTACAGTTGGAAAAGAAGTATGAGCTGCAAGTAGTAACTTGCAGTGTTTGGAGTTTAAAAAAGAATTGCCATTAATTTATCCCTTTAATGTTGGTCCCCAGGCAGGCACACACCTGGATGTTATGTTTTACTGTTTACCTCCTCAGATATCCGTCCTGTTTGGGACTTGTATCTCTCTAGATCTCCCCTCAGTGATGTGTTCTGCCTCTCAAGCAGCAGCACCCTGCGGGCCAGGTGAACACTGTGCAGAAGAAAAGCGCTCGGTTTTGGAAATGAAAAGCAAAACATGACATCAGCAAGTTTATAGTAATGTTACACTCCTTGGTTTTACTTGTGGTCTGGATGACAACTTTTTTGTTGTTTTTTTGGTACAAGTGTATACCACAAATAGAGAGAGAAAAAAGAATATTAAAGCTTTCTTTTTGTCAATATATACCCAATCTCGGTATTCACATGCTCAAAACCCTATTCCAGGAACCAAAAAGAAATTACGGTAATCAACTGAGCATCTTCGAAACACAAAACAAAGTAGATAATGACTCACTGCCTTTAAATTATTTCTCCTGATTTTTAGGCCCTTTTATAATTGTTTTTTTAATTTCACCATCACCCTGGCTGTGGGTTTTTTATGACTAAAAAAGGGAGGTTGCTGTGCATATGTACAAATTATTTATCAACTTGGCAAAGAATTGTCCCGTTGTAGATGACATGTGACAAATTTTGATGTAAAGAGATTTTTGCATTAGACGTTATCAATGTCGATGGCTTAAATTAAAAATCACAAAACATCATATATATTGATTACCAGAAAATGTAAGCGTTTCAAAGCAAAAACTGATGAAAAATGTACTCATATAAGACTTTTATCCCCTTCACTTTTGTCAGAAGAGTCCCAAGGTGATTTTATGTTACTGCCAAAGTCATACTATATGGATAAAATTATATTTCAGTAAAAAGCTCTATAACATTCAAATTTAATCTAAATTATACCGGCACGCTAAGTTCTTCATCAGATGAAAGACGAAAAGAAATAATGTCAGTGAGTACTAAATTGAGAAGGATCATGAGGAAATTTGATGGAGCGAAGAACATATCTTTGATAAACTGGATTAGGTCTTACATCGCTACTCACATCAACTTCAGTGTTGCCCCAGCAAAATTGATAACATGTCCAAATTGCTTGAGTTCACTTACATACTTACTTACATACTAAGTAACTATTGGGTTTACAGAATTTTCATTCTTTAGTTTCTCGAAATTTTTTATGCACATTGTTACTTTGCTGTGAATTACTGAGGTACACTTCTTGTGCACCTGTAGGTTGAATGCAATTATTGATTGTTATTCGTGTTATTCTACGTAGCTATGAAAACAGAGTCCTACACGTGTACAGAGCGGCCTGGTGAGAATATAGCCGAGATGTGGTCTTTAACATGAATTAAATTACATGTTTAATTAGCCTGGGATGACGAACAGAAGAATATGATGAACACGATGAATACGATGAATGTTGTACAGAACACAGGTTGTTTTTTTGGAGTAAGCAATGTGACATGAGTCAGTAGAATTGTCTGTTGAGCACAGAACGGCACAGGGAGGCCATGAGTGAAGGATTGGGGTGATTGTATTGGGATGTGATGGATGGGCAGAAATTCTCAGCACTTTTCACCCATGCCCTAATGGGAGCAAATAGTTATATTAATGAAATGACATTTCCTACAATATGCAAATTCGGGTGGATATTGTGTACTTTACCTCTGTTTAAGTCTTCTTTTGGCCGTTGTGGGAACATTAGCTCCATAGCCATAAGAGAAGAGAACCCTCTCAGCTTCGTCTTCATTTTCAACTGGCAAAAATTTTATGAAAAGTTATGGACAAGAAGTTGCAGTAGGATTTTTTTACTTTTTGTTTTTTATTTGTCCTGGTCTCCTGTGATGACTATTTAAAACTTTGGCCTGTAGTAAAAACTTGTGTAGCTCAGCTGTTCCAGAATGTGCTCTCTCGAGGCCTTTCACAACAGCACTGGCAGATTTTCATGTAATTGTTCTCTTCATCCTCACCAACTACGATCTGTTTAGTCAGTTCTATTAAATGTTCTCTGATGCCAGGCTCCTGTGTAAAGCTCTCAGGAGGAATCAGTGTCTGTTTGATTGTGCTTCTTATCTTTCTGACCTCACAATAATTTGTGCAATGTTACAAGTGAGACAGAGCCAACAGAGTTCTTTACTTTCTGCAGCCTGCATGGTGACTTGGTCCAGCTCTTGCTCAAGCTTTTCATATGTCTCCAAGCGAGAGGCCAACTCGGCATTCTGAGTGTTCAGCTCAGCCACTCGCTTCTCTGATGAGGTCTGAAGCCTGTAAAACTCTTGGGTCAGGAGCTAGGAGAGAGGAAGAGGAGGAGTTAAAGAGGAGCAGGGGAACGTCAGCTTTATGTTTATGAGTGGGCTTGGCGAACAATGCAATCTATAAATGCATTATAGTTAAGCAGTCTTTGCCATCAACTCGATTAACAAAACTTTTTTTCAAGTAATAGGGTGTGGTGGTGACTTAGGTTGGAAATTCGTGAGAAAGATCTCATAAATGAAAATGGGCGAGCTATAAGATAAGATACTGCTTTCAATACAGAGCAGATAAGTTTTATGCCATATTAAGGTTGCATCTCTGATAATAATCATAGTTGATATACGATAGTATACATTATGTTTTTAAAGTCAGAGATTGTTTTATCACATAATGTGTTCCTGTGTACATAATGAAGTGGTATCTAAGATGTGATATGTATTACATCCCAAAAAATCAAGGACAATGTAATCATATCCTCCATATCCTCTGGTTGTGTATTTTCTAGATTTCTGAAAAACAGTAGAAGTATGATGTCTGTAAAAATGATTTGCTTCTACCCTTTTGTTATCCCCCATTTACTTGAGGTGGGAATTTGTTGAGGAATGGGATTTTTAAAAAATACAAAAAACAACTGATGCACAAAATCAAAGCCATGCTAAAGCAAACTAACAGCCACGTGTAACACGTTTACAAAGCTCACGACCTCATCTCTTATCTCCCTTACTTAACTCCATTATGTTCAAATGGTTTGGCACCCATTCAAAATGCACAATTTTACTTGCAGTAGTTGCTGTAAGCAGTTTTCACTAGAACTGTCACAACATGCTCCAATGTTCAATAAATGCAGTAGAATTTTACCTGGAATAAGCCTATTTGGATCTTATAGTGAAATAATATCAAACCAATATGGCCTCAGTGTCCTCAAAACCTGCAACCTTTGAAGTAGAATGGATGAATGGCTGTCAGGAAATCAAAGCGACTTTTCCTTCTTTTACAGGAGTTTGTAAAATCTTGAGTATCCATGTGTCTCTCTGCTCCGTATGAAATGTGTGCACTTCGGGGCTTCACGTACAACTTGCACTCACTTGGTGCTTTTTTTAACATGGGTTTGGAGCAGTGGACAGAGGTAAGGATGGAGCAACTTGATCTGAATACACGATAGACTGACGTATTCCTGAGAGTTGAACATGAATCTTTTAGGACTATGAAAAACAATTTGAACAGAATGTGTATTGAACTATCAGTTGGCATATTTGTTGTCAGTATTCATTTGGTTGATATTGGCAGCCGTAAGCAAGTTTTTTGTCTTGGCTTTTGCAATGATAATGTAGAGCAGAGAGAAAAGTAAGACCTTTATACATAGGATATCGACAAATGGAAGATGGTAATCTGAAAGCTTTTGTGTGTGTTTCCTGAAATATTCCCTGCCGATGAATAAGAAATGAAATTCAAAGTAGGAAGAAATCTCAAAACTATCTCATATTATTTCAGTTTAATTTTATATACTGGAAAATTATAATGAAAATGACTGACAAGCATGACTGGATGATGGGATACAGAATAGTGTCATGCTCGTGTGAAATACTGTGTCACTTACCACCGTGAATCGATGAATGCTTCATTATTCCATATGTGTTTATTGTGAAAATGTTATGATTAAGTGTCACGTTATTATTACATTCAACCATTAGCATGAGCTGTCAATGATAGACAACATAATGACTGAGTAATGTAAATATATTATATGTCAGAGTGGAACTTCTATTTAATATCTGTGTGGTTTCTCCTTAGCTGGCTATATGAAATGATGGTGGAGAGCAGAACTAGATGACGGCATATGTCAAGGCACAGTACCTCAAGTTTCTTCTGCTGTTTTTCACATTCCACCTGACACTGGGCCAAGGATTTTGCCGTCTCCTCCTTGACCATCTCGGCACGCTCTGCTTCGAAGGAGCGCAGCTTCACCTGGTTGGACATCTCTGCCACCCGACTGTCAGTGCCAAGCTGTAGCTGGCGAAACCTTCAGCAATGGAAACACAAGTATTAGTGTGACGAAGGTACGAAAGGTATGTGGATATAAAAACACGTTCAACCTTGGTATTGAAACACAAAAAAATAACGAGCGATTCATCATTTTAAAACTGGGGAATGACTATTTCACTTGTTCAAACAACATACATTTAATACAACTACCTAAAATAATATACAATCTTGGTCATTTCCATTCTGTGATGCAAAGTACTTAAAAAAGAAATACTAGACTTTAGCACACACACCTTGATATTTACAATGCTTTAAAGTGACTCTAGTTTACATTGAGACCATTCCCAAAACCCTCATTTAAAGGTATAGTCGTCCTAATCATATATATATATATATATATGGATTACATTCACATACCTGTGATGGCTGATATATATATATATATATATATATACACACACACACAAACACACACACACACACATATATATATTTATATTTTCACCCATGCACACACACCTATGATCATTTTCATGCCAATATTCATTACATTCACATACCTATGATGGCTGATATATATATATATATATTTATATTTTCACCCATGCACACACACCTGTGATCATTTTCATGCCAATATTCAGGAACATCTTGGCAATTCCGGGATCACATTAAGTCACAAAACAGGTAGCCCAGCCCTTTAACATCTGATTTCAGAGGAATATTTCTTAAGAGTATTCACGGCGATGTTTGACCTTGTTTGATCGGCCATGATTGTAGCTGACAGCTACCAAGGAGTTTATCTTCTGAACTTCCCATTAATTAGAAATGAGGAAAGCCAGACTGTAATCCACCATTTTTCGTTTTGGACAATCACTTGGCGCATAGAGACTTATGAAGCTCCTTACTATTCTAAAACCATTCAATGCTTCAAATGCTATGACATAACAGTATGAATTTCTGGCAGAAATGCAAAAAAAAACAAAACAAAAAAAAAACATTGATAATTTGCCCTGGAAAACAACAAATAGTATTTTTTTAGCTTTTTTTTGCTGATCACTGAATAATAGATCACAAAATGGTGGTAGCCCCCTATAGTAAATAGAGTTTAAAGAGTTTTAATGCTCACACTCGCTGTCTCTATGAAGCCACAGAGGTTGGTTGGATAATATTAATAACTCTCGATTACAGCTGACCTGATAGGATTTCATCATCCGTAGAGTGCTAGCCTGAGCTGCCTGCCCACAGTGATAGGCATGTACAAATGCTCGACATTTGATGTCCTCTTTTATGAATGATGGCTACAGTAAAGATGCAAATTATGCACCATCTTTTGTGCCATGTTTTTTTTTTCTCACATCAAATGCAAACTTACTAGAAATATCTGGGGCAACAAGTAGATAAGAACACCTGACTCCGGGGAATCCTAAATTTTGTTGAGTTTACTGCGTCAGAGAGGCATGAGTTGAAAAATTTATACTCCGATTCAAATAAGCCGATCACTGTTACCGCTGTGTTTGCCAACATTCTGAAATAGAGCGCTAACATTCAAGCCCTCCGTCCGTGCTACCATCATCTGACGCCATTTCAAGCTTGTACGCCTCATTCTTTGCCCCAAAAATAGGGGCATATGTGGGGTTAGGGGTTAAAGGCTTGTGCCTCGCATCTGTCGTTGCTGGCTTGTGATGCGATGCATAGAAGGAATGTGATCGCAACTAAGAGAAAGTATGAGGGAGAGTGAGGTGTGTGAGTGTATGGAAAGACCAACAGCTGGTGGTTTGGATTTGGAGAAATGCTGGGCATGCAGTAGTAAGTAACTCTGGATAAGGACACTGAAGCTGCCATCGCTGAGTGTGTGTGTGTGTGTGTGTGTGTGTGTGTGTGTGTGTGTGTGTGTGTGTGTTTGTGTGTGTGTGTACACGCACGCACGCAAATGATACAGAAACTTAGAAACACAATATTGCAGAGCTATGGTGGCCCTTGGGGTCAAATCACAACAACAAATAAACAACAGCAAATGTGTCACAAGGTTTGTAGCTGTGATTTGAAGTTGTTTAGTGATGTCTTGTTTTAAAATTGTAATTTTCGTGGTTGTCATAATGCATCATTATGTGAACTTGTGACTTTCTTTCACTGCTGTGTTTTGATCTCTCAGGGCTTTAGTACATGATAATAATAAGAATAAAACATTAGACAAGAGAATAAATTAAGAACATTTTGAAGTGCTACATTATGCTGAACGTATTTAAATACCAGACCACAATGCTCATTAAAAAAAAACTGGCAATCCATGAGACCCCCTGACCTTCATAAGTAAGAAAACTTCTTATGAGTTTGTGGATGTATGAATGAATCTGTGTGTACCATAGCATGTAACATATCTGTTACAATTTCCATGCAAGATTTGAAATGTCCTTCAAGGCCAGGACCCAGAGGTACGATTGGATGCGGTATAAGATAGTTGCTCTTGCTCTTTTAGTCAGATAAAAATAAAAAAAAATTGACTTTGAAAAACCGTATACAATATTGGAAAAAATGAGTATTCAAAGAAAAAAATTGGTCATATATGTGTCATACAAATTGGCTCTGCGAGGAATCATATTCATTTCATCAATCAATCAATCAATCAATCAATCAATCAATCAATCAATCAATCAATCAATCAATTTCATGCTCCACCAAACCACAAAAGTTTTGTAAATATTAGAATTCACTCTCTCGTTCACATATGTAGACAACTTTGGTCATTGCCTTAACCCTCTTCACAAGTTTGGTGTAGGACTGACAAATTCACAGCCTTGAATCCAAGGCCTCCTTACTATGTGCTAAATGCACATGATGCCCTTTCTTAAAAAAGAAATTTAAATATCTAGGGATATGAATTAAAAATATCCATCATGAATATAGATAAAAACAGAATTTTCCTCAGCAATGTTTCCAATATTGCACCCATTTATTCTGGCTTGAGAGTAGTTTGCTCCCCTGCAAACAAGAAGCCAGGCCTGTGACAACCAGCACAACCTTACACCTTCACAGCGAAGTGACCTTCTGGCCCTTCTGCTTCTGTAAAGCATTCCTGTGACCTTTAGCGAGAGACAGCAAACTAAACCACCACAGTCCTAGTTCACCTCTGGCGCACGTTAATGAGAGACACCTCGCACATCGGTATGAGAGCAAGTAAATGCTCATAAACTTTAAGATGATAGAGAAGAATCCCACCACGGTTCCCTAAATAACAATATATACTCATTAAGCGTGAGGCAACAAGATCCATGCAAAGTGCTTTTTTGTATGAGTTTGAAATATGATCCCACAACTGTATAATAACCTGATAAAATCTGTACCAACTGGCTTCAATTTTTCTGACAGTTTAATAGATGCCCTCAGGAAAAATTTCTTAACTAAACCTGGTATTTAACTAGACCCAAGGGGTAACCTACTTTTAAAAACAAGTTGCGGAAAATGCCAAATATTCTGTATCATGACAAACTTTTCTGGGAGCCCAGGAGTGATTTTACCACTACTCTTAAAAGAAAGCTGACACTTTTCAAGTGGTGGGTGATGCAATTATTGAGGAGGAGTTGCTGACATTTCAATGTTTAAAATAGAGCTGCTTGATTTTACACCACGATAAACAGAAAACATTAACAACATAAATAATTAGATTCTACTGCAAAGGAATGATATTAAAAAATAAAGATCATTTGTTGTGTTATCCAGCCTAGTCCTCTTAGGGGATCTGAATTTGTCCTGGCCATCACAGTTCTGCCCTAGGGGGAAAAAACAAAAGAAATGCCTACGATTTGCAAAAAAATAAAAAAACTTTTAAAAAAAAAAGTAATTTAGTAGAACAGAATACCTAAGATAGTGCAACAGCTGGAAAAAGAGACCAGACTTGTGACTTGTGTGACTATGGGGTTTCCCTTATATGACTGATCATACATACCGTATTGTTGAATGTATACTCAAGAGAGTATTCTAAATGGAGATCAGACTTTAGGGATGAAAGTCATAGGAAAGCTCTGACAGACTAGTAATGATTGTTGGCTGGGTTGGGTATCAATCATTTTTTGATAACCTACAGTGATAAAAGGTTTTTTTTTAAATATCAGGGCAAGAACACCATTTCTGGAATGCATGTCCTTTTCTGCTCTGTGTATTTTTGGTGTAACAGCAGGTAAACCTTCTAAGAAACTTTTAAGTAGCATGAATAACGAGTTTATCAACCATGTTTGCTGCCTCCTTTTCAAGTATCAGACATTTGGACTCCTTGCATTCCCTCTCAATCGAACCTTTCCCCTGCACTCCATAAAGAGCTGTTAACGTTGAGAATGTGACACCCCCTTCAATTATAACATAGTATCAAGGACTCTGCATGTAATCTTGAGTAATCACAATGGAACCAGTCAGGAAGACGGTTTTGCAACTCTTGTTCGATGTTTGTTGTGAAATTCTTTTTTTGGCTCAGCCTTCCCATTTGTGCGGTTTCTGTTGCCTAAATTCACCTTGAACAGTTGTATCCTTTCCAAGTTTTCAAGCAACTCTCACATCATAGCTGCTTGCGATGCCGTAGCCTTCACGAACACATAGCATTGACGGTACATTTCTTTTCAAAACACGTTCAGAATTCACTTGCCCAAATTCAATGCTTGAAAAGATCAAAAATAAACTGTAGATATGACCTATAGCTATTTGTGCCACGCTTTATAATTTGTTCAATGTAAAATGTCTACTTTGATGCCTTTAAACATAGATAAAACTCACTGTTCCAGCAACTGGTCATATCTGGACTGAATGTCTCTTTCGGCAGTTGTTGCTCTGTCCTTCTCCAATATAGCATTGTCACGAGCCTCGCGCAAATTTCTATACAGACACAGACATACACAAAAAAGGGTCAATGTGGATATGATTTTGCATTTTGTAAGAGAGGAGCAGAGTGATAAAACCTCTGCCCTTTCCATGACATCGAATGTTCTCACACTGAATAATTCTTCATTTGTGTTTAGTTTAACTTCTTTAAAAAAAAATAGCTGTACCTGTTCTCTCTCTCATACATCTCTCTGGAAGTTCTCTGCAGGAGGTCTATCTCTTGACTGGTTTTCAGACGGATGTTCTCCAGCTCCTCTCTTAACTTGTTCTCATACTCTGATTTGTAATGATCTCTGCCATTGAAAGAGCACATAAGAAAATAAACAACCTTGGACACAATGTCTTTCCTCTTCATACACATTGGAGTTGAGACACACTGGAAATCATTGGCTGTTCAGGAATAGGGTCAAAAGCAGCGGAACCGCACCTGGATAGTACATATTTCTCATAGGTGTTCTCCCTGGCCTTTTTCGTGTCTTCTAGTTGTACCTGGAGCACAGAAACCGACAGTGAGAGCCCGCTCCAGAAGGTTAGACAGATATTAATTTGTGTTCAACAGGCAGGCCTTGTAGTCTCTGGACTGTGCTGACCTGCAGTCTCTCTAAGCGATCTTCTTCATGTGCACAGCGAACACTGAGCTCCATGTTCTGCCTATGGAGGAAATCCTTGTCCTTCTGCAGGAGAGTCACTGACTGTTGCAGTGACGCCACCTGCAGGCACAGAACATAGATTACCATTATGTGACATTACCTGGACCCAAGTAATATAGGTTGACCCATCACATGATCTTTTGCTAAAGAAGTCTTCAAGAAAAAGAGTTGTTACAAAATTTGGCTTGGCAGTTTAAAATGAGAATGTACTCATAGTCCAGCTTTCAATATGCTGTCTGTAACTACAATGTATCAAAAATATTCACAGGTGTGATTTTAAAGAAGGTGTCTTGTACTGTCCACATCCAGTCAAGGACTGCAGCCTGAAAAAATGTTTCTTTCTTTTTTGCAGTATTTCGCTTGTGAAGCACTTTTTTGCAATTTATTTAGCAATGTCACTTTTTTCAAAATAAAGGAAAACTGAGACCTTTAAAAATCATCAGAGGTGTTTCAAAAAAGACACTGACTTATAACAAGTAGGTAATTCCTATTTGAATTTTTTAAAGTGAAGTAGTAAAATGAAAATAAAAAAGGAAAATAGGAAAACCCAGGGAGACCATGGTAATCAAATGAAATCAAAACTTTGAAAAAAGCACAAGATGATAAAAACACGATATAAGTGGAGATGAGACCATATATACTGTGTGTGTGTGTGTGTGTGTGTGTGTGTGTGTGTGTGTGTGTCACCTCTTTGCTGAGCTTTTCTCTTTCCCTGGACAGTGCCGTATTAGACAAATCTAAGGTCTCAAATCTCCTCTTCAGTTCCTTCAGCTCCGTTTCAAAGTTGTCCCGCTCACTGTATGAAGGGCAATTATCATATGTATGAACAAAAACTATATTGATCTTTACTGTTTCATTACATCAAACAGAATATATTCCCATCATGTTCTTCTGGTTAAAAAGAAAACTTAAAAATCCACAGACTTAAAATATGTGCCTAAGTTCCTGCCAAAATTAAATATAAGTCACACTGATTAGGACACAAAAGGTAGAAAAACAATTCCATAAAAACACACAGACTTGGAAATCACTCATCTCAGATGACAGGGAAGTTGATAGTAATTGTGTCACTGACAAGCAATGCACATCAAAAAAAATAAATTCAATAAAAAATAAATTTAGAGAGCCAGTGTTAGTTGAGTCTGACAAACTGAGCAGTATACTTTTAAGCAAGTCATTTTACTTTATACATTCTTAGCACTTCTGCAGTTCTAAATGGGAAGGGAGATGGGTTCTCATGTCACACCAACCGTTTGACGTGTGGGTAGTTCTCTCGACGGTAGTCCCCCTCTTGGATTTGCTGTTTGGTGTCAGCCAGTTCCAGTGTCAGTCTTTGGCTCCTCAGTTCCAGCTCTGACCGAAGCCGCCGTTCCTCCTCATAGCTCTGAACGTTGTCAATTGCAATTTTTTTTTTAAAAGAACTTCCAAGTAAATTACATTGATTGTCTATTTCTTAGCAGATTCTGTTTGTTTTTACAAAAACCCACACCCTCCTTATAATTGCTATCATTTTTTATTATTTTTTAAAATTCTCAGTATAAACTTCAAGCAGTAAAAGGGACATTAATCTGCCGCCCTTAAATGCTTTACTGATTTTGGTTTTACTTAATTTCAGAATAGAAGCGGCTTTTGTTGAAATGAGATAGTTAATAGACTGACTGTATCAGAATGAGAGATAAACTGATGACAAAAATAAGCATCTGTTCAGTGGATTATGTTGAAATCTTCTTTCACTCTAAAACGGCTCAATGAACATTGCCTTTCACCACCAGCCTAGGCCTGAAATCATGGTTAATTCTACTTTCTGCTCACTTGTGCCCCCTGTTCTCCAGTGCGACTAATGAGTTTGACAATGTTGCTTCATTTGTAAATCATAACACTCACCTACAACATACTGTAAAATCAACAGAATACATTAAAGCTGGTATACATAATGTCTTGCATCATGTCTAACTTGCAGTTGGGTGTCTGACTTCTGAAGGAAATTAGTATTTGCAAAATTTGGGGTAATTTACAGCTTCACTGACTTATTGCCAATTTTATGGAAAGGGTTGTAAAAAACAAAAGGAAAGATATTCACAATAAAATGATCCACTTTTAAGTGGTGAAATCATATGTCCCAGTTGTAAAAAGGAAAAAAAAAATCCAACGTACGACAGTCAGTGACAACCAACTGGAAAAACATACATAACTTGAAGTAGACGGTTAATTGACCTGAATATGTCCTGCTGTCATTCATCTCTAACAAATGCCACACTTAGCCAGTAGGTGGTTGCTTCTATTCAGTTGTTGGGTTGATGATGGGATTTATGTCATAAAGCCATGTAGCAAAAGGGGAAATGCTAAGAGAATAATGCTTAATGAGAAAGGCGTAATACCTCCAACAGAACCTTCATTTGGGTTCTGTGTGTGTCCAGTTCTTCGGTCAGACTGCTTCTCCTCACGCTGAGCTCAGCTAGCTGAGCCCGCAGAGGCGTCACTACCTCATAGAAACGCATCTGAAAAAAAAAAGGAAAAACTACTGCTCAACAGAAGAAAACAGTTTCCATGGGAAAATAAATACACATTAGATACAGTGATAAAAACCCCTCCCAAATAACTTGGAACAAAAAATAGAGACAATAAAGAACAGAGGAGTTGTTTCTTGAGCCAACTCTATGTGAAATTGAGCAACTAATATGCTTATTATTATAGTTTTATTCCATTCTTCCAATTTACAATCTACAAAAATATGTCAACTTGTAATAACTGCCTTCAAAAAATATTTTCCTTTCCTTGGGCCTTTCTCATCACTCTCATTCTTCAGGTGTTTCCCTGGCTCCCTATAAAATTCCAGATCACCTTCAAAATCCCATTTAGATTTCAGGCCATCCGTCACTTCGCCCCTCCATATCTGTTTAACTCTATCTGCATCACTTTATTATGTACTGTCTCCTTGGGTGTTCTGAAAGGTGCTTTTGAATCGAATGTATCATTAATTGTTATAATACTATTATTAAATAACAATCAAAGTAAAATTTCTATCCTTTCATTAACATTAGAAAAAGAACTTTTCCCTGACATCTCAAAACACAAGACCTACCATGTTTGAAAACCTTTTCAGACAGAGAATTTTATTCTCAAGCTCGATGTTGGTACTCACAGCGACGTACTCCTGAATCGAGATTTTGTCATCTGGCAGGTCACGAAGCTCCTGGTAGCGCTCCTGGGAGATGTCAAGATCCCGCAGAGATCTCCGCAGCTCACCGGCCTTCTCGCACAGCTGCCGGTTTGTCTCCTCCAGCTGCTGCTGCCTGTGCAGAATGGCCTCCATCTCCTGCTTGCGTAGCGCCTGCTGCTTCCTGCTGGGACACTCCTTATCAGGACTCTACCTTTGTAAGCTTTTGCAAATGCAAAGCTATGATAGATCAATTAGAGCTGACTATCTGGGTCAATTTGTAAATATATATTTTTAAACATTGTAAATTAATTTTCTTCTGAATTCAAATTACAATTTTTGATAACTTTCTGTGTTTTGGAATACTCCAAGTTGATATTGTAATTGGTTTCACGAAGACCATTTCCTGCTAACTTTCAATTTTTTTTTTCTAGATTTTCACTTATTTTTGGTAGTTTTAATCATATTTTTGTGACTTTTAGTTCAGTTTATTATTTTTTTTATATAACTTTTAGGAAGATATTCTTATATGTCTAGATTATTGATGATTTTTTTTTTTGCTTTGTTTTTGCAGATCTTGGTTGATGAGTTGGTGAGTAATTCCTGATTTAATATTGCCTTTTCTATTAAAACTATCCAAATTTAATGAGGAAAAGTGCAAACTTCGATAGCAATAAATTGAGGGATCACCACAAAAAAGTATAAGATAAACAATTATCAAGCATGCAACATGTGGTAATTTTCAATTTCAAGATCCACCATACAATATCATGAATATATATTCTGCTTTTACACTTTCACATTACGTACCTATTTTCCTCCTGAGCCAGCTTCAGCTCACTGTCCAGCCTCAGCGCAAACACTTGCTTCTGATGTAGAGCATCATTCAGCCTCTCCTCCAGCTCCTCCACCTAATGCATGACGACATGTGTTGCTAGGTGTGAGGACTGACCTTTTGCATTGACTACAAAGGTCAAGGGGTTATGCACAAAAAGGGGGTGTTGTAGCCCTTGAAAGGGTATTATCTGCTCATACATTGTCACTTTTCATTGACTACGTTGTGTAGCTTAACATCTTTGATGGCAAGTCATCTCTTGCTAGTTTCAAATGACCAGGCCATTTCAAGCTATTTTGATTTCCTAGATTTTTCTTGCAGAATTCTAGCTGAGTCTGGCAATTTATTTTTGAGGGAATATATTGAATATTGTATTGTTTTGTTTTTTTTTTTAGGTGAAAAAACACAAGAGTTGCTCCATTACCTTGGTCATGTAGTCGGCCTTCATGTTGTCAATGATCAGATTTTTCTGTGACATCTCTATCTTCAGGAGCTGAACGCTGTGCAGCAGCTCTTTCCTCTCGATCAGCTGCCTTGTGATCCTCTGAGAGCCGACGCGCTGCTCGTCCGAAGAGGAAACGTCCTCGGTGGTGGGCACGGTTGTCTCCAGGCTGATGTCCTGGGACTCCATATCCAAGGAGCTGGAGACGTTCGCAACCGTCGGCTTGGACTGCTGTTTTTTGGGAGGCATTGTGTTTTAAATCTGCCCTTTGTGCTCGTTAATCTTCACCGAAGAGGCGTCGGGGACGTTAAACCGTCAGAATAGTCGAGTACAGTTCTCTCCTTATTTTCATCGCAATGCTGAAAATTGTAATGAAAACATATTTAGCTCGACAAAAAGTAACCGATCTCAATTATCATATCATCCTTGCAATCATCTGATCTCTCGGGAATAGATGTTCATCTCCGTGTGATGATCTCTGGCAAAAAAGATGAAATGGAAGATTGAAAATAATAATAATACTTGCGGCCTAAAAATACGGCATCAAACTAAATGTCGAGTAGACGTTACTATCCAGAGCTAGCGAACACACCCGGTGTTCTATTTACGTTTTTAAGGGTCCCGCCTTGAACCTCTTGCTAACCGCTAAAAGTGAAATAACACTAGTTTCTATGGAAGTAATGTTTACAGCGACCCCAGCGATGATAGACGTGAAGTGCAGGCAACAGACGCTGTTCCGTGAATCGTATTAAATAAAAATATCTGCAGTTCTGTCTCCAACCACGTAGGACGCTGTAGATCATTTATTCCAATTATTCCAACCAAACAGCCCCTCTTTTGATGTCGTTCTCGTTTTTGTTTTCATCCGGCGCTATTAGATGGCCGACCAAAACTAGCAATGGAATTAACAAAAAACTCATCAACACTGTAAAATACTATAATTTTCGATACACGTTTGATTAGAGCAGATACCTTAAATGTTTACGTCTGTTGAAATATTTGATACGTATGAAAAAAAATATGTACACCATACATCTCTCAAAACTCCGTGTTAGTTTTGTCGGCCCTCCAAATTGATTTAACGCTACACATGGGAAGCTGTCTCGCCACGGTTAAATGTTAGGATAAAAAAAGCTCGGTTTTATATTTAAAAAAAATAGAGGCATCATAATGTTGAAATCGAAAACTTTCGTTAAGAAGACTCGGTCAGGTGGGGTGATGAAAATAGTGCGCGAGCATTATTTAAGGGATGATATTTGGTGTGGAAGTGAAGCGTGCTGCGACTGCACTCAGGAGTGCACGGTGCTGCAGACGGACGCGTGTATTGAGAGCAACTTGTGCCACTATCCGCATTACCTGGTCCCTGACACCAATGTGGTGCTACACCAGGTACACAAACTGTCTATTTTTTCTTTACAACTTACTCCTCTTGGCCAAATCCTGTCCAGTCCTAATGGCACGGCTTAGCACGTATTTGTGTGACGTCAACGTGTAATCCTTTTTTTTTTCAATATATATATCATATATCTAGGTAGGTGTAAAACTGAAGACCTGTGCTTTAGATTGTTTTATGATTTTATTATAGAGTCCTCCTATTAAATCCCAATGGTAACAGTTTTTGACCTATCTAAACTCAAATTACCATGATTAAAATAATTAATGAATGATTTCATCATGAGAATTGAATGCACAACCAGAGCAATACCCAAGAGTTTCAGTAAAAGCCATAATATGAAAACATCAAGGATGAAAACAAGTGTACAATAGGGAACCAAGATCATGAAGTAGGGTTTAAACTACATGCACAAACATTTGCCACTGCATGAATCTGCAAAGCTGCCAGGCTCATTAAATACACTGTGCAATTTCTTTGTCCTTCAGATTGACGTGTTGGAGGACCCTGTGATTCGTAATGTGATTATCCTTCAGACTGTGCTGCAGGAGGTACGACACCGCAGTGCACCAATCCACAAACGTTTGAAGGACATCATTCATGAGAAAGAGAAACACTTCTACACCTTTACCAATGAGCACCACAGGTAACAATAAGCAAATCAGCGGGACCATGATAGTATTTAAATGTTAAAAATTGGCTGTGCAGTAGCCGATTGTATCAACAGGTGGATAGTGTGGTGATGAATCTATAATCATTTTCAGTGATGTGCAGTCAGGGGAGGCAGGAGAGGCCGTGCCTCACTTGTCAATCATGGAAAGAGACAAATGTAAAATGAAAAAAATTATAAAATGGTTATATATATCAGTGATTTGCATTATAAAGGTATTTTTCATTTAACTTCACCACTTTTAAATAGTTTTTTTATTCAAAATTGCTGGATTTTCACATTTACTGTTCAAATGCCAAGAAGAGATGCGGTAAGGCTGCGGGCTGTTGAGCCTCAATGTAGATTGTGCAATGATGGCTAACTGCTGGCATGCTCTGCCATAAGACAGTGGATGTCTTGCTATCTTCTGTCTTCTAATCTATCTCTATTTATATTTTTATTCGTATTTATTTTTTCCAATTTTTTTTTCTTCTATTTTTTCAGCACTGTTGTGCTGCTGTGACAAAGGAATTTCCCCTGTGGGGATCAATGTCTTCTCTTATCTTGCTGTCTCTCTGTATGTCGCTATCAAACTGTTGAAACACTTTTGCTATATGAACCACATTTCCAATGTACAGTGTTTTAGTTCGCAACAGATGTGTGTTACTAGTTTCTTATGCTCAGCAATCATAAAACGGCTGCAAAGAACTACTAGATGAGGCACACAATTCTCCTGCTTCATTGTAGGGGGCGCTCTTGATTCCAGGGATTCTTCTTGCCACTCCTTGGCTGCAGAATACAGTACCTTACCAGCCATGAACCTCACCCCACGTCACTGGTCATTTTTGTCTTGATGCTCATAATTCTTGTTACAGAGAGACATTCATCGAGCGAGAACCAGGGGAGAGTGCCAATGACCGTAATGACCGAGCGATCCGCGTGGCAGTCAAATGGTATAGCCAGCACCTTAAGACATCCAACTCTGACACAGAATGCCCAAAGGTGGTGCTTCTTACCAATGATCAGAGGAACAAGGAGAAGGCAGAAGAGAGCGGCCTGCTAGTGTACAAATGTAAGTATTCTTTCAGAGAAAAAAACGTGGTAGCAGTTTTAAGACCTTTTTTATCAAACTCATTCTGAAAACATGAAAGTTTTTCTTTCTTTTTTTTTTTCTTTTATACCTCCATGCACAACCAAAAGATAGGAGTAATTTTTCTTTTCAGGGCATTAAAAACTTGCAAATGGCTTTTTTGGCAGCTATGTTACATTGATGTATTCATATACAACTTAGGTGAAGAGTATATCAAGAGTCTGATAGCAAACCCCACGTTGGTAGATCGTCTGGCACTGTCAAATGATGACAAGGTAAGCCAGCACATATCCTTTTATCTTTTAGGAGTCGTTTGTTTTTCTGACCAATGCATTTCCCCATCTTTCTTCTCTCAGAACGACATCACCAGCAGTAAGGTGATATACCCGGAGCATCTTCCTCTGTCCAAGGTTCAGGCTGGCATCAAAAGTGGTTCTTTCCTCCAAGGCACTTTCAGGGCCAGCCGGGACAACTACCTGGAGGCCACGGTGTTTGTCCAGGGCGAGGGGGAAGACAGCAAAGAGGTATGCACTTTATGTGTTCTAAGGTGATCGTTTCTGTATTTATCTCTCCAAGGTAAAATCGGGTTAATAACTTCATTTTTCTCTGATGATGAAGTTGTTTACTTATTGTGGGGACAAAAAAAAAATGTGAATTGTTGTTGAAATCTTCTTGTCTTGGCAACTGGACTTGAATTTCTTCACTTGAAGACGTTGTACCCCTCATCCAAGAGGCTTGTGAAGTGAAGAAATTCAAGTCCATTTGCCAAGATAAGAAGATTTCAACAATTACTCACCATGACCTAGATGACTGAGAACCTCCACGGACAAAAAAACTTATTGCATGTGCTCAAACAATTGTCTCTCTCTCTTGTTTATTTCGTTACAGGTTCTCCTGCAGGGTCTTCAGAACCTCAACAGAGCAGTACACCAAGATGTGGTTGCTGTGCAGTTATTGCCATGGAATCAGTGGGTGGCGCCCTCCTCAGTTGTACTGCAGGATGTGGGCAAAGCCAAAGATGACAATATGGAAGTGGAGGAGGAGGAGGAGGCTGTGAGTTTGAAATTTGAAAAAGGGCTGGGCAATGAATTGGTGGAAATCGAAATATTTTCTATTATTTTTTTATGTAGTGTTTATATTTTCTTTTTTATATTTTTTATGTGTAAAATTGTAAATATGTAAAATATTTAATTTGACTTTTTCCCCTACCTTTTATCATTGTCTGATTATCAGTTTTTACCCCAGCAAATCAAGCGTATCACTGAATCATGTTATTCCGCTCATGCAAATAGTCACTCAAAATTAAACTTAAAGTTAGCTACAAAAAAAAAGGAATTAGGCTCTAGAAACGATTAAACAGAAAAAATGAAATTTACTGCAAATTACTTTGAAGCAATCAGAAATAGCCCTTAAACCTCCTGTACATCTTTGAAGAAGGAACAGTAAAGCTCAGAGGCAAAAAAAATATACAAGGGAATGAAGGAAAAATAAGCAGCAAACCACTTGAAATCATTGAAATCAAAGCAAGGTCCAATCACTTACACTGTTGAGTCTAAGTACTTGACATAAAGGCCTCTGAGCACAGTATCCAGATGTGGAATTACACTGTCGTTCACAGTGGTGAGGACATGCTCAGTGGATATTTTTGTGTTATGCAAACCGCAGATGATATCGCCTTCTGAATACCATGATATCACATCTGCATATTTAACATTATTATAACATTGTAATATGCAGCTGAAGACTTCAGCAGCGGAGGCTGCCCGGAAGCCCACAGGCAAGGTGGTGGGAATCATCAAAAGGAATTGGAGGCCGTTCTGCGGCATGCTCAATGTGTCCCAAATTAAAGAGGTAATTGTGTCTGCTCTACCTACCAGACTATTGAGCCCCTGAATACAAGCCACACCAGCTAAAAATAAATAGATAAATATACATATACATATATAGGTCGTCATATATAGGTTGTCGTACTTGTCTTGAAGCCGCAGGTGTCAATGTTGTAACATGAGATATAATTATTTTTTTTTTACTTTTAATTAAGTAAATACTGGTAACATCCACAAATACGTACTGGAATTTTTTTATTTCCAAACAGTGCTTGTAACATGGCTGATGAAAAAAGACTAATAACAAATAACCCAAGAAAAAGTCAATCCATCCATCAGTTTTCAATCCTCGCTTTGTCCTACTCCAGCTGATCACTATTTTATCTTCCTCCTGCACACTAAAACCATTAAAATTGTCCTCTTGAATGTCTGAATTGAACAGCCTTAGAATTTCACGGTAATTTCATTGGTCCGATGTGACGAGGCAAAATGTTTTTGCGGCATGAAGCTGCTTTAAAAAAAAAAAAAAGTAGCCTCTCACAGTCCAGAAATTACGGTACTTATATTTACAAGGGTTTTTCAAAACATTATGCTGGAATATGAAGTGAACAAGGAACGGTGTGGTATAAGGACAAAGCAAATCTGCCACCCACCAGTATTACCATCTTGTCTTCTAGTCAACCCGCCACCTGTTTACGCCGGCTGATCGCAGAATTCCACGCATTCGTATCGAAACCCGCCAGGCAGCCACGCTCGCAGGCCAGCGCATCATGGTGGCTATTGATGGCTGGCCCAAAGACTCCAGATATCCAAACGTCAGTTGTGTCGACGGTCAATTTTGTATGGTCCGTTTTTTGATCTTTTTTATCCTAAAATCATGAGGTTTGTGTGTCATTTCATAGGGTCACTTTGTGCGCACTTTGGGAGATGCAGGCCAAAAGGACACCGAGGAGGAAGTTCTGCTACTGGAGCATGACGTCCCCCACCAGGCCTTTTCTCAAGCTGTGCTCAGTTTTCTCCCCAAACTACCATGGACCATCACTCCAGAGGTAACCCCTTCTTTCTTTGCATAACTGGGATGTTTTCAAATCAGTATATTGTCATTCATTATGAGTAAAAGTCTTTGCATTGCAAACACACACATATATGCTGTGAATATGTATTTTTGTCTAGGACATGGTTAAGAGAGAGGACCTGAGACATCTCACAGTTTGCAGTGTTGATCCCCCAGGATGTACCGACATTGACGATGCCCTGCACTGCAGAGATCTGGATAATGGAAATCTGGAGGTACATGCTCTCTACACATATATAATATGGACTAAACAGGTCTTGTAAGTGCATATAAGGGCTTGGCTCTTGGAGAATAAATATCACATTTGTGAAGTGAGGTTTCTGTTGTTGATATATATGTATGTACGGTATCTGATTCCATGCGGAAAAAAACAGTCAGGTACTCAATAAGTCAAGTACTCAGCACAGACAAAAAGGGAGTTTGTGCCCAGTAAAAGGAGGTGTAATTTAATTTGACTTTGAATTCAATAAATGTAAAAAGGCTTTGAGTGCAGAGTCTGAGTCTTTCTCATATATTGTGATGCAAAAGCTGACTCATAAGAATTTTCTTCCCGACTTCCCTTGAATTTTGTCAGATAGTTTCACAGTGACTCATGTACAGTCACCTCAGCCTGTTTTTTGTTGTTAATTCCATGTTGTAATTCCTTTAAAGTACATTTTCAGGGATTTTTTTTTTATTTTGATTTAATTTTGCAAGACTATTCCAGTACTTAACACTTTTTTGTCTAACGTTCTCTTGTTGAAAAAAGAAAAAGCTTACGGGGGGAAAAAGTGATCTGAATGTGCATATTAAAACAATGTTTTACCATCTTTCATATCTAAAAAAAAATATATAAAATATGTAAGCCTCAGAATATATTGCTTCTTTGTCATAGGTGGGGGTTCACATTGCTGATGTCAGTCACTTCATCAGACCTGGAAACGCCCTAGACAAAGAGGCTGCCAATCGTGGCACAACTGTCTACCTTTGTGGCAAGGTGCATCGAAGCAGAAATGACAGTTGTCTCCCTAAATATTTAAAAGAACACGTCTTGATGAGCTTATGGTCTTTCATTAAACATTTGATCATTGAGGATAAAATCTGACCAATTATGTTATTCGCAGTAAAATATAACAAATTCCATGTGTTTGTTTTGTCCAACAGAGGATAGATATGGTTCCTGAGCTTCTGAGCTCTAATCTTTGTTCGCTGCGCTCCAACGTGGAAAGGTAAGGAGAAGAGATGCTGGTGCAGTGACCACCCTTTTTACCCATAAGCATCCGCCTCAACAGTGCCCACCCCCTCAACTATTTACAAAAAAAATACAACTGTTGCCCTCTCGTTTTGTTTTCACAAGGATGGCTTTTTCGTGCATCTGGGAGATGAACCACAAGGCTGAAATTCTCAAAACGCGGTTCACAAAAAGTGTCATCAACTCAAAGGTACAGCATCAGCATCGAGCACGGTTGTACGTTTTTCTAGTCTTGTGTGTAACGGATTTGACATGCAGCAATTATTCTTACAAGGCTGTTGAAAATTCCGTCCTAAGTGGGTCAAGCGGTATATTATCGATTTGTTGTCCAGGCGTCTCTGACCTACGCAGAAGCCCAGATGAGGATCGACGACACAAGCAAGAACGATGACGTCACAAAGAGCCTACGCGGCCTCAACAAACTTGCCAAAATTCTCAAGAGGCAACGGATATTAAATGGGTAAGGGGCTTGGATTGTGATAAGCGGGAGTTTGGGCAGCAGAATCCATGTTAACAGAAAATAATAAAATTACGATTTAACACAGAATTAGTAATCTCTGACATAATGACACGACATTGGCAAAGCTGACCTTCTAAAATGTTTTTGGATTGCTTTTCTTCAGTGCCCTGACTCTGTCATCCTTGGAGGTCCGCTTCCACATGGACAGTGAGACCCATGACCCCATTGATCTGCAGACCAAAGAACTCATGTAAGAACCTTTAAAAATGCTCATTTTGCAGAATTATTTCCTCATCTGCGCTGTGATGTTATTAGATTTTCTTAAATAAACTGATCTCATTTGTTAGGGAGACCAACTCCATGGTGGAAGAATTTATGTTACTGGCTAATATTTCGGTCGCTCAGAAGATCTACGATGAGTTCACCGAATGCGCCCTGCTCCGGAAACATCCAGCGCCGCCTCCGTCTAACTACGACATCCTTCTTAAAGCTGCAAAGTCAAAGGTGGGTGTAAATTATGGGGATATTTGCTTTGGGGTGCATTTCATCCCTGGGTGTGACTCAGAAACCTCTTTTGTTTCTTGCAAAATCTGTTTAGCTTTGAATCCAAAAACTACAAGTTCAGTTCTAAATAAATACGTAACAATACTATACATTCTTTCTGGGAGACCATACATGTAGCATGAATTTATTATATAAGTCAATGTTTTTTGAAATTGTCCAGGATACAGTATTGTACAGTATCTTGTCTTTTTTAAGTGAAACTCTGATGGATAATTATACTATCTTCATCTAAACTTGGGTTTTAATATAATTTTGGCAACAATTTCTAATTAACCTTTAGCAACAATGAAAAAAAACAGGAAAATTCACTGTTCTTGGGAGGAAATGTATCATCAAATTATTGTGATTAAAATCAGTGATGCTGCATCGGATCAAAAGTGGAGCAAAGCCACTCATCATTATATTCAGGGCTTTGTGCTGTTGTGTATTTCACATGATTTCACACACCACCCAATATCTCTTCAGAGAAATCCGAGGCACTGAAACTGTTTCCCCTTCCCCTCAGAATGTGGAGATTCACACAGATTCTGCCAAGGCGTTGGCCGACTCCCTCGACGGGGCCAAGGTGGACAGCTTCCCGTACTTTAACACATTACTGCGCATCTTGGCCACCCGCTGCATGATGCAGGCGGTCTATTTCTGTTCTGGCATGGACAGCGATTTCCACCACTACGGCCTGGCCTCCCCTATTTACACACACTTCACATCTCCGATTAGGAGGTAGGACTACCTCGGCTCGGATGGGCATTTGCTCTGCGGTTCTTGTCATCCCACCTCCCGCCGTGTCAAATCATTCAATTTGCCTATTCTTTTCCTACAGGTACGCCGATATAATAGTGCACCGCCTGCTGGCCGTGGCAATCGGTGCAGACGGCACCTACCCGGATCTCATGGACAAGCACAAGCAGTCGGCCCTCTGCAATAATCTGAACTACCGACACAAGATGGCTCAGTATGCACAGAGGGCGTCTGTGGCTTTTCACACTCAGGTAACCGCGCACTGTCACTTTTGATTTCCTCATTAAAGATAAGCACACCCTGCTCAGTATCATATTGAATGATACATTTAAAAAAATAACCCTCATAGAACTGTGACTCAGTTTTATGATTTAAATACGCAAAATCTATTCCTAGTTGTTCTTCAAAAGTCGGGGGATTCAGAAGGAGGAGGGTTTTGTTCTGTTTGTGAGGAAGAATGCCATCATCGTCCTCATCCCCAAGTTTGGCCTCGAGGGGACCGTTTTCTTCGACACCAAAGACAAGGCCACTCCGAAGATGGTGTTTGACGAGGAGGTGCAGACTCTTACTTTTCATTCACAAAGTCATTTTGAATATCAGCAACGCTCAGGATGGACCGTGTTTTTTCATTTAGGGTCCCACCCTCACCGTGGAGCAGCACGTTTTCCACATATTCGACCAGGTAAAAGTCACGATCAGCCTGGATGACTCCAATATTCAGCACCAGAAGATTCGCATGGCTCTCATAGACCCAGTGGTGAGGATTAATACCAGCGAGATTTTTCATAAGCTAACAGGAAACCTGTTGCCATCGTGAAGTTTGTTTTTCTAACATTGTGAGTGTGTCTGTTATCTTCATGTCAGATTCCCGGTGTGAGCATTCAAGCCCAGGATATCGAGCCTCAAGCCAAGAAGCCTAAACTGGGCTGCTGACAAAGAAAGTGCCAATAAAGCAGCTGAACCAGCAGTTGCTCCCCTCGATCAAGAAAAGTACCAGTTTGGGCTGTTTCAGCGCAGTAACTTTACTTTTAGCAAGTGCAGCAGCTCCTTTTCACCTCTGCTCCCTTACTGTCTTTGTACCTCTTCAAATATGATTTGAATTTTATTTTTTTTTCTTTTTAATAATTTTCTTATATATTGTACACTATTGGATCTTAACATCGGATATAATATGACTTGCTGAGGAAATACTTTTTTAGCCTTGACAGTAAGTTTACAACTTTGTCAACATGACTATGCCATCTCATTTATTAATAAAAACCATCTCTGTGGTGAGTTTTTCATATTAACATTGTTTCTTCTGATTTTACTATTTGAGGATTTTTAGACATTTTACAAAATAACATTTCCAAATTCTTCCTGCTTAGCCATATTCCATTCAGAATTCTGTCCCTTATTTCCTGGTCATTTTATTCTAACTTCACAATTTCTTGTTGATTTGCAGGTCATTTTTGTCAAGGGTTACAAAAAAAAACATTTCATTATTTGAATGCAGATTCAAATTTTACATGACTACTAAACTATAGATGTGACCAAACAGTATTAATTGATATAATGTTCAATTTCAATGTGTCATTACCACTCAAACTTTATAAATAGTTATTTGTCATGTTTTTTGTCTTTCATTAATTGCCTTAACTACCTCCATCCAGTCTCAATTAAATTATAATAATGATACTATTAGTACTTTTAATAAATAATAGTACAATTACATTTTCGTCGTGTAATGAGAATCAGATTAAGCCTCCCAAGTTCAGTTTCGATGTCAATGATCAAATTAATAATTTTATTGGTTATAGTTAATTTGGACAATTTCAATTATAAATACTGGTTACAACATCAAGTCATTCAGAAAAATACTCCTTAAAATTATAAAAATAAACAACGTCCAAGAGATCCTTTCGCAGATTTACAGTTCTCACACCATAAAGAATTCAAGTTACTTTAATGTGACAACAATCCAGCAACAGTTGACAAATGGCTTCCAATGTCCTGATCATCATTTGTAGCATTATTCAGTAGGTCTTTTTCTGGAATGGGATCCATGAGAAACCAGAATTTCAAACCATTTTTACTCATTAAGATGAAAAAAAAGCATCATGATTAAAACATAAATACAGTACAAATTTGATTTCAAGTAATAGTCAGAATCGATCAAAGAACCGCCAGACAAGATTGAAATAAAAAGTAAGACTGTTGTGCTGTTTCAATACTAGTTTGGCTTTTCAGTCCTCCCTTTACACACACAGGAATATCAGTTCATTGAGACAAAGCCTTGGCATTATAGTGTTACACATGCATGTGATCTTATCCCTTCAAAAATGTCATAAAACTTTATAGTGGTACTTCGCTTTCTGTAAGGCGACTTAAACATAACCCTTAGAGCCAGTACTAACCACCTGTGCATCTTTAATATTTGATCATATTCTAAGAATTACTCTGACATTAAAGTTAAAAACAGTGTAAACTTCAGATTTAATTGCATCTTTATCACTTTCATCTTCACTACAGCGAGAGGAGGTGTCCCATGTTAATGCGGCGATGAGTTAATGTTGTGAAAAGAACACCTGCGAAACAAGAACCTCTGTCAGTTTGTACATTTAAAAAAAAAATTGGCTTCTAGAGGTTGTAACAGAAGTAAGCGCTTTATAAGCAGTAAACAATACCTTTGCTTTTGAATGTCTTGTAAGCTGGAGGGCTTCCTCAGTCAAGTGCGAGTTGGAGGACTCTTTGCCGTGACATTCGACGCCGAGGCCATCGATAATACTTGCAGTGCCTGCAGAGGTAGTGTTGTAGCCACTGTCCACCTGAACACACACAAACATCTTTATCAGTACCAACCTGATGTAGTTCAATTCATCCAATTTGTTTAAATATCCAATTTTTCAATTCTTCATCATGTTTTTAATGCTCATTCATTTCATGCTTTCCTTTTGTTTGTTTTTTTCTTGCGTTCTTGACAAAAGAAGCTGTTGAAATGATGCAAACCTGCATACTTGAATCGTAGCGTATGCTGCTTCCCTCCACCAGGAGCGACATGAACATCTGAGAGCTTTCCGTCGTGGACACATTGCCCATCCGCGAGCTGGTCAGTAATTCGGAAAGCTCTCCTGCTTCTACCTCTCCCATCCTCACGTCCCTGCCCTTCTCCAGTGCCACGGGTTCCACCAGAGCCGCAACACGATCTGTCTCAGAGCGATACGTGTCCTGGAGCAGGTGGGAATCTAGCTCCATAGAAGGAGGAGAATATGAAGAGGGGGAAGAGGAGGAGGGAGACAGTTTGCCCTCCGCCTCCTGACTGTCCAGGAGTTTAGGGTTGAGGATTGGAGAAATGAGGGGAGGGGACGTGCAGCAGCGGAGTCGGACCCGGGGCTTGGATCTGGTGTTGTACTGGAGCTCATTGTGGCAGTGGAGCAAGTGAGGGGAACAGCTACGAATGGGCGAGCAACCCTCGACAAATGGGCTCCTGGCGCATGGAGGGGTTTCTACATCCAAGGAGATACCATGAGGGGTCAAGTTGCACATCTGCTTCTCCTCAGCTGGGGGGCGAGCGTGAAAGAAAGAAAGAAAGAGTGTGAAAAAAGTATTGAAATTGAGAAGAAAACGCAGGATTATGTGCTTCATTCTAGCGTTGCGCTTACTCTACCGAGCAGCCTACCTGGTGGGGTGACAACCGAGTGCGCGACGATAGGTGAGATTGTCGGTGAGACAAGTCCAGCAGGGGACGATCTGTCAGGGAACATGGGACTGGTGATACTCCCGAGGCTGCAGTCCCGGAAGCAGCCATGCTGGATGGGACTGGAGGAGAACTGACCCTGCAGTGATTACAATGAAGGTACTTTATCCATCCATTCATCCATCATCTGCTGTTTATCCTGCACTCAGGCCACAGGGGATGCTGGGAGAGAGCCGGATTGTTGTACTGGTCACCAGGCAATCACAGGGCTACATATACAGACAAATAATCATGCACTCACTAAATCGGGGCAATTTTTCCCAATTAACCTGCTGCATTTTTCTGGACTGTGGGAGGAAACCATAGAACCTGGAGGAAACCCGGGAATAACATGCAAACTCCACACAGAATGTCCCCCGTCAGAATTGTACCAGGGTCCTTTGTGCCACCACGCCGTGCAGGTACTTTATTAATTGTTTCCACAAAAATGGGCCGTTCATCAATTTTACCGAACTTAAATGATAAATTTTGACCCACAAACCACAGCACTTGCTTGGGAAATTGGTTAAATATAAAGGCAATGCAAACAGTTGTTCCTATTGCCTGTTGTTTAACCCATCCACATTGTTTTGAAAGAAATAACTGATTTCAGCAGGCATTAGCTTAGAAGTCTGTTTAGCCCCCATACACTGATCACTGCAACTGGATGCTGATAAATCAAAGGGCAAAACATTGCACCGGGGATAAACTCAGAATAAATTAAATGAAAAGCCACTCATTCTTTCAGCACCAAAGATTAAACTGGATACAGTCCAGGTGTATTTCAGAGGAAATAGAAAAACTACTTAAAAAATAAAATTAGTGACTCATAACAAAACAGCCCAGGCATGAACAAGAAAGAATTTGCTCATTTGCAGATTAGTCCGGTTGTACTTTACACTTGGATTTGTCTGGACTAATGTTTTGTCCTTTAACAATGGATATAATGACAGGATCATTTCTATTGTGCTTGTGAAGTGGAACTCATTTTCTCCATTAAAGCCTTACTTCCATGGCATTGAGTGATGGCTAGAAAAGTGTATTGCAGGTTTATGATGTCACATTTGAAGAGCTGATTTTGCAGATTTTGGACATAAATGTCACCAATTCATCATTTGATATTATGAAACATCGCTTGAAATGCAGTCATAATTGCTGTGCGGATTCTTGAATTATGTTCCAGAACATTAACAAAAGTCTCTTCAGTTCATCCCTCATCCTCGAGTCTAAGTGTCAATATTTCAACGCAACTTCTAGAGAAATTGCCTTGAGTTATTTTCAAAATATATTGCATTCTTCTGCATTTTTTCAGACTAATTTGTACGTAAAAATGAACATGCTTTGGATCATATCTAAAAACTTAATGAGGTTAAACTTTAAGTTTATTTGGAACAAATTAGGAGGTGATTTATTTGGTCATTTTCCAGCTTTACTCACCGTAGAGGGAGTGGGAGCGGAAGCACCACAGGACACAGGGGAAGAGAAAATGGATGATACAACCTCCCCCTGGAAACCAACAACCGACTGAACCGCCTCCTCCTCCTCTTGGTTTGGTGGCAGCCTCTCACGCTTGAAGTGGTCTCTGTCGGGGCTTGTCGGACCGGAGCTGTCGGAGCCGCTATAAATGCCTTCGCCGTCAAGAAAGAGTTTTCGTCTCAGCGAGGATGAGCTGAGGCTTTCCTGAACGGCGTCGCATGCGTCCTCAAAGCGGTAATATTCGCCTGAAAGGAGGGGAATAACATAAGATTATTAAGTGATAAATGATAAAAAGGTTTATTTTCTTCTTTAATTGTGCTGACAGTAATTAGAGGCTTACCTAGAAGTTTCTCCAAATCAAAAGCCAAAGGTAATGATAGGGTTGTTTGACAAGCAACTGCAAAATAAACCATAATGTTAGTCACAGTGACGGAGAACTTGAAGTCTTCTCAAAAATAGATAAAATTACTCAAAAAATATATCAACCTGAGTGCTTCTCAGGTTCCTCTACGATCATTGCAGATAAAGGACCTAAAACATCGGAAGTCAAAATATATTTTTGAAAAATGCTTAAGTGACACATCAAAATAATGCATATTATTCAATGGAGGCATAATGAGCAGAGATGATACAAATATTTTGGAAAAAAAAATAGAAAAGAACACTTGCTTTTTTTATATGTATGAGGGTCTTTACAGTTGTTAGGCCCTGCCCAGGGAGACGGCACAATGGCTTCTTTGGTAAAAAACTAAACAGAAGACAAACAATGTCACTATGCAGAGAAAATGTGCAAAAAAAAGCTCACCACAGATGTCTGTGGATCATCAGCGTACCTGTTCAATAGCATTCTGACGCTTTTCCTCAATGTCAGAATCCGTCCTAGGGAGAACATGTCAACATTAAATCTGCCATTCTGATTTTCCTTCGATTTGCGATAAGTCAGTCCATTACAAACAAGACATTTTTTGTATTGTAACTACATCATTGCAATCACACCCGATTCACAAATCTTTTATGATCTTTGACTAATCCCCACCGATACATCACCATACTCTACCTGGTCTGGCTCAAGTAAAACGACTGGCGCTGGATTTCCTCAGGATCTATGTGTACTGGGAGAAGACTGGCCATTTCATCAATAGACCAGTAGAACTTCGGTGGAGTCTGGAGAGAAAGTGGCAAAAGAATACAAGATTGAGAATTATTTGCAGCCCAAAACCTCTGGAATGATGAAGAAGTGTGTGGACATTTGTAATAACAGATATGTGGGAAATGATGCGTCAGAGGGTAATGCTGTGCTTCAAGATGTGTGAGAGCAAACTTACAGCTTTGCATGGTTTGGACTTGAAGAAAGATGGACTGGGCACCAATGGCTCACGGAGATGGCGGAAGTCATTGGGACTTTCAAAGGGGTTTCGTATGCTGTGCCTACCTGGAGTCTCTGGTGTGATCTGGGACTCAGCGCTTTCTGCCATCCTACCTGCACACATATATAATTTTCAGTCAGGGACAATCAAAATAAAATGAAGAATAATGCGATGCAACGTCAGTCATGAGGGGAGATCGATGTTTTACCTTTAACTGTAATGAATCTGTTTGGTTAGACTATTTCCTGGTCCCAACACGTTAACGCTATATCGCAGTAACACATTTAAACATACATGCACGACTGTTGATACTTACATATGTGATTGTGCCGATGATTTGATTCCACGGCTAAAAAAACACTATTATTCTAAATAAGTGGCCATCCACGGCTGGTGAGGAAGCCCCAAACGTTTATTTCAATTTCGCTCTTCAGAGCCGCTAGCCAATAGGAACGTTACAGGAAGTTCCGTTCGACCAATCAGGAAACTTTTGTCGTCATTTCCTTTGTTCTTCCATCAAACCCTTTCTGCAGGGGTTTCGTGGTTTGATAGCTAATACTTATTCTTTCTGCCAACAACAATGCATCATCGCTTTTAATTTGTATAAAAAAAATACCGAAATGGGTATACGACCTGGCTTTATTGTCGTGGTAAATTGTTAAACTTGTATCGTGTCAGATAGTTCTTCATTTGCTACCCACTAGCTTTGGCTAGGCTAACTCATTCAGAAAGATGGCTAGTGCATCGAACGCAAACCTAAACGCTGTGAGGGAGACAATGGACGGTAAATATACATATATAATAATGAATTTCAAATGTGAGTGCGTATGAGCGGTATTAATCGTTGTGTAATAATTCATTTAATTGTACTGAACATGCGGCAGTCATGGTCAACGGCAGCTGTCACTGGGAAGCGAAATTTAACTAGCCTGTCACTCTGCTTCTTCTCTAGTTCTGCTGGAGATTTCCAGGCTGCTGAACACAGGCTTGGACATGGAGTCTTTGTCCATCTGTGTGAGGCTGTGTGAGCAGGGCATCAATCCAGAGGCTCTGTCTGCAGTTATCAAAGAGCTGCGGAAAGCCTCGGAATCCCTTAAGGTAAATTAACCTATTTACGTAGTGTTTCCCCAACTTCAACAGCCAGTGCTCATTTATGTCTGTGGTGGTTCTCAGTCATCAAGGTCATGGTTAATTCTGAAGACGTTTCACCTCTTATTCAGTATGAAGCCTCTCGAATGGGAGGTGAAACGTCTTCAAGGGTAGAAAATCAAGTCCAGTTGCCACAAGAAGATTTTGACAAGAATAGATCCATCAGTTATTTTTAAGAGATTGTGCAATGAGCTGAGTATGTATTTCAGCTACTTTCAGATGGTTAAGAAAATGCCTCCATTTGATCTTCTGCAGTGCCATAATTCAAGTTAGGATATTTCTTAAAGATTTTTAACAGAACCACTTTCATGTGAAACTTTAGTCTATTGTGTACTGGTATAGTTTCTGAGGACATTACCACAAGTACGCCAATACAGCAAATATAAATGTATATGAGCAGATATTCAGTAATTTTATGAATTATATTTACAAAGATTTGTTTTTGTAGATGACCGTCATAATTATGTATGAAGATAGACATTATTGATCCCACGAGAGGGTAGAAAAGTGTACAAATAGTCATAATAGAAAGAATATGCAAATAAAGACAAAGATTAAAAAAAAAAAAACTGTAAAATGAAAAAAGAAATGCCTTTTGTAGGGAATGGATGTATAAATTACAGTAATACAACAGGAGATGTGTGTAGTGATCATGAAATAATAAGAAAGGAGTCCTGGAGAATGTATAAATATAATATAAATATTGCATGGAGGAGAGAGGTAAGTAGAGATGTTGAGTTAGTGGGGTAGTGTAAAGAAATGTTTTGGTGATGCCTTGAATCAGCATCAACACTGTTCTACATACAAAGGAATGTTTTTAAATTCTTGGTGATGTGTCTGAGTATGTATTCGTGGTGGTGTACAGTCTGAACAACATTACAATCTATCTGTTTGATTATCAGTATATCCACATCATTTTTCTACTTATTTAGAGTGATTGTTTGTCTGATACTGGATATCTGGAATTTACTAAAAATAGCAGTTTAAAAAAACACGCAAAAGAAACAATATTTTCCCAGGTTATTTTTGTCAACATAATACTGTTCTATCTTCAGCTTTAAAGCATATAAAAGACATGCTGAGGAACTCGGGCATTCCCGCTTCTCATAAACATACTCCGTGTGGAGGATGTCACAGTGGCTACTGCTTTGGCCTCAAAGCAAGAAGACCACTCTGTGGAGTTTGCATGTTCTCCGCGTGTCTGTATTGGTTTCCTCTGGGTTTTCCGGTTTCCTTCCACAATCCAAAAACATTCAGTTTCATTGTAGAGCCTCAATTGTCCAGATGTGTGAATGAGGAATTGAATTTTTGTCTGCGTCTCTATGTGACCCTGTGATTGGCTGGTGCAGGGTGTAACCCAACTCTCACCCAATGTGAAGTGGGATAGGCTCCAGCAGCGATGACCCTGGCTGCAGGATAAGCAGTATAGATAATGAATGAATGAATATACCTCTAGACATAAGGATGGCCCTACTTAAATTTAGCTAAGTCCAGCTAGAAAGCGCTCATAAAACAGGACTGAATGGAAGCTGGTATTACCAAAGCCATAAAATTTACAACGAAAGCTTTATAGATTCTTGGAATGATTTAGTTGACAAAACCCTTTTTAAATGTGAAAATATACAGTGACTTGCTACGGGCTGTGATGACGAATCTGTCAAACAGATAAACACATTGTGTTTTTACAAAGGCTACTGGGCTTCTGTGGTGATTTTAGCTGAAGTTAGAAGTGTTTTGTTTATTGCGTCAGTGGAGCTGAAGAATGTATTTGCAAGATTATTCAAAGATAAACAATTCAATCTGATTATTGTACTTAGTTTTCTAATTTCTATGTAAACATAACGTGACTCAGTAAAACATTTGTCCTGGTTGCAACAATATTGAATGATAGTATTGAATCTCAAGAACATCACTGCCTGCCAAGTGGTATAAATATACTAAGATAATTACATGCACACATATATGTAGGGAGGACTATAATATCCTAATATAATAAAAACACTATTCATTGTTTATACTTGCCTTGATATGGAAAATCTGCAACGCACAAATCAAATAGCCAGTTGTCACCTGAGTGTAAAATTCAATTTTTAAAACACTTAAGCAGTTGCTGGCTGTTTTTTTTTTTAAATATTATCATTCACTTATTTTCAATGTTTGAAGATGACTTTTTGGTGATTTTTGACAGTTCCCAGATGATAGTATCAAGTGACTGGATGGCGTCTGGAATTTTGCATTTTCACGAGAATTTTAAAGAAAGAGAATTAATTTGTTTAAGGAAATAGCAGAGAATGGTCTGTATATCCACAAATATGGGCTTTATCACTGCAGTGTCACTATTGTTGCTAAAATATTTCCTGATACTATTGAAGACAACTTACATCAGGGATAATTACTCTGCAGACTCGGTACTGACCTAGTCTGCTCAGTCTGCACAGAGAGCAAAGCAATAAAAATAATGAACATTGAATTCTTAAAATATGATGTCAATTTTGTGGATTCAACAAATTACAGGCTCCTTTTTTCCCCAGTTGATTTTTACTAAAGCTCTAAAATGATAATTGAGCATGATTTTGTTTCTCTTGCAATGCAGGCTTCTGAAAACTGCACAAACTGAAGAAGCACGAAGAGGGATAATACCAGTTTGAGAACTCTTGAATGGGATCATCCCCCACTCAAGGATCTTTCCTGCAGGATCTCCAGCCGGGCAGAAGTGTCGTGTGTTAACCTTTTGTCCTCCGACTCCACTGCGACTAACACGCTTGCGTTCCATGCTTTGACGAATGTCCAACGTCAGTCCTCGTCTTAGACACGCAAGGGCACACTCAGCCATTCTGCCTCTTTTTTTTCAGCTGCCATTTCTTTGTAAGGTGTATTTCAGAAAGGTTTCGACATCCTGCCGTAACTGAAATGCATACTTCTCATTTCCTGTTTTTAACGTGTGTTGCACTTTTCATGAACATTTTTGCTAGTGTTCAATGTTGAAACAGAAATCCTTTTTTAAACAAGTAAACATAATGCCTTTTTGTCAAGCAAGTCTGTGTCGTTTCCATTGTCCTTTTGACCTTTTTTTATGATGAACAAAGTATGAAATAAAGTATTTTATTCAACAGCCACCAGGTGGTGTTGTGACATACTTGTGCCAATTCAATGTGTCCAATAGATGTTGAGACTGATATTCAGGTGGAGTCGATTCATTTTCATAGATGCCTTCTTACCTCCCACACAGATGACATGGTGTCTTTTATGGTGTTATCTCAATTCAAGTTAAAATATTCGTTTTGGGAAGCAGTTACAAATGCTACTTTCCTAAGTAAAAGGGATATTGACTGTGAGATTTGCCTGTTTCCACACATCTGGAACCAAAGCAAAACTGTGAAATCTTACTTTGTGCTGGGAATTATTTCAACAATCCTATTTTTCCTACCCACTTCCAGATATATAGGGTATGAGGAATCATTGGCTGCACCATATGGCAATTCTTCAAAGGACAATATGTTTCATAAAACCTTAAAAATCCGCTGCCAAAGCAGATCAATTATATTAAGTCCACTGTCAGCATTAAGGTCAAATTAGTAAGAACAAAAAAGGAAAAAAAATAAAATCCACTGTTTCTTTTTCACAAGTCAGTAAAGTATCTGAAAATCAGCATACAAAGAAGTGTATAACAGCAAGAGAAAATGCCAACCTGGACTATCTTTGCGCTGTCCTCCCAAGAAAAAAATAAGATAACTGGTAAAACTGAAAGAAAGAAGTCTTAAATCAACCCCAAATAAAAGTCCCAATATCTCAAATTCAACCACATTTTCTTTTGTTTCGCTGCCGTCCATAAAATAACTCTATTAATCTTGCAGACAGGGAAAATGCTGAGTGCACAGAACATTCCTCCACAGGCCAATATAAAGGCTGGAAGCAAGCTCTCATCCGTAAGGGCTTGTATCACTAGCTCTTAATTGTGAGTTTGTGTGCTGGGAGAGGCAGTGGTGCGGGTCTCTCCTCCAAGCTGAGGTGTTGCTGCTGCTCTTTAGATGTCTACAAACGAGTAGCCCTTAAGCCATCTGACAATAATGTCTCGGGCCCTCACAGGCACACCACCGAGAAAGACGGCAAGTGTAAGCATTTCTGTCTTCGGCTTTGTCTCGCCATCTTGACTGACAGGCTGTGGGTCTAAATCTCACTGCTCCTTTTGATCTCTTAACACAGTATCTCTCTGTTCCTCAATACCAGCATCATGTTCGTCAAGTATGAGGGGCATACAGATGCGGCGCAGTGGCTCTCCTCGATAACCCATAAGCCCAAACAACCTCTGGCCTCTGTGGGGGGTGAGAAGAGATGTTGATGGAGGGAGACCCGCATTGAGAATCCTTTTCTTTTACAAAGAAAAAGAGTTTTGCATGGCTTGATTGGCTACTGTGGGCGTGGGATTCGGGATGCATTGCTCTCTGATGTGTTTGAAGGGTTTCTCCTGATCCTAGCTGGCTACTTTGATCTCTGTAAAACAAAATATTCCCAAATCCCATAGTCCTGACTGAGAGATTAGCGTCCATATATGCATAAACATCTAAGAGGTGTTCAACTAGGGCACTGGTCAGGTCACATGACTATATAAACTTAAGAGGTAAGCAGGTCCTCACATCAAAACTTCTAAAGGTGTTTATGTCTGTACGTCTGATAATTATCCGGGCTCAGGATTATTTTTTCCAATAAATGAGGGCATTCTCATTTAAAAGTGCACGATCCATGTTTTGCAGCAATGCACTCGGTGTGAGAAATGGATGTTGCAAAAATAATTAGACTGATTAGTAGTTCCTTATGTGTAAGGAAAGCTGCGCTGTTGATGCGAAAAGCTAAATTATGGACGAAGATGCTCATCAAAAACAACCACCCTGCAAAACTCTTTCTTTGTTGTGTTATTCAGGTCCACTTCGGGCTTCATCGCTCATTAAGACCCATACTTTTTGATAATGATTCTGATGAATCCTTCTGGTGTGCTGATTGTTCGAAACGGGCAGCGTACCTTTCTACTAGTTAGTGAATTCTTTATTTAGAAGTTTGTTCAATCATCAGCTCTCTGTTGGAGTCTGACATATGCATAATGCAAAGGTAATTTTTATCCAAGTAATACACTGAGGTACAAACTGTACATGTATTTAGGGCTGCTGGACTATTTTTCCATCCCATGCTACTTTATTTTTTTCTTGGGACGTAATACAATACAATGGATCACAGAGAACAATGGTCATTTTATATGACAGCTGAAGTTTCTATTTAAACCCAGATGACAGTTTCAGCCCTTTTCCAGTCCTGTGATAATCATCCGTCTCCACATGCACTGATTTTTGAATGTTTGTGATAAACCGATGCATTACTCCAACCGTTTCTTAAACGGTCAAGTGACGATATTGCAACCACTCTCGAGCGGGATGGAAAAATGCGTCACAAAGATGAAAAAGTATTGTGTTCCTGAAAACGCGGAGATCATCCCTTTGGGAGACATGCGATTCTTACGGGAGAGTGATACAACAAAAACAATTTAATGGTTTAATGGATTAATCTACTCAAGAGCAGATAAAGTAGTTAAAACGATCTCAACCTTTAATATCTACAACAGTAAAGACCCATTTTCACCGAACGACCACTAATTTTACATTAAATATTTTTAATGCATTCTATAAGTTGTTACAAATCATGTAAAAAGCATGTTTACCCAAGTAAAGGAACTTAATAGATCTTACATCAGTGAACACGTACATGTTGGGTTGATATCTAAATTTTTTTTTATTTTATTTTAAACAAGCTGTCTTGCCCCCCACTCCCACACTCCCCAATCCGTTAGTAATATGAAGCTTCGCTGACTGCATTTGCCCTGAGAGGAGTTCCATGACCTTGTTCGAGCTCACTCCAACATACCACCCTTGATTAAATACAGGCCGCACTTTTACACGTTTAATATTATACTATTTAGGTCCCAATTAAATTCAGAGCAAGGAAATTGGATCATAAACTCTTTAAAGGATCGTTAACAATCATTAGACAGGATAATGGCATGGCAATCAAAATCTGTTTAAAAAAAAAAAAAAAAAAACAACTTCCAAAGTCTTTTAGTGACTTTGTTGTTTTTGGATGTTTTCCAAGCTGATTAATATTGGATTGATTGATTAACAGTTGTAATTAGCTGTCTTCTTGCATAGATGCATAATAATCGTATATCTGCTTGCGTGTTTTAAAGTATTAATTGGTTTCATTAACAAAAGCACTTAATTGAATAACAATTAACAAAGTTGGTGATGGAGGCATCGTCGCACTGCCTGCATACTCCCTTGTGTTTTCCCGAAGATGATAATGAAACCTTTTTATCAGACTGGAATTTTGTGTGTTGGACTATGTAATGACTAATATGATATTAGGCTTATTAGTTTATTCAAGTGACTCACTGAAGCGTTAAGATGGTATTGAACACGTTGTGTTTAACAGGTAGGCACCATATGTTGCCTTAATCAGACATTGGAATCACATTTGGTTGTTAAATTGTCTCCTAATAAAAGCAGGTAGTAAAACAACTCGGGCTAATTCAATTTCAAGCAAGTTTGGGCGAAGTGAACAGCTGTTCTTGTTTGCTGAATTGTTTTAACATTGCCTCTCTAGTTTTGTTCCTTGTCCTTTCTTAAATAGCCTGTTTCTTCCTCAACTTTTCTTATTGAAAATAGAGACGGAGGGTGGACGAGCTGTCCACTCTCCTTTAAAGAAGACAATAGCCGGCATATTGTGGTGACAGCTTGCATTGTGCATGTGTGTAAGAGGGGGAGAAGGGGGACAGGAGAAAGAGAATATGTGTGTGTTATATTAGAAAAACAGAAAAACAGAGAGCAGGAAGATTGTGTATGTGTGTGTGAGTGTGTGTTTGTGTGTGTGTGTGTGTGTGTTATAGTGACAGCTTGTATTCTTCGTGATTAATGATGTGCTGTGTGACTTGATAAGTGCTTCAGAGGACCAACGCTTGTTTCAATTAGACCTTGTGAAGGTCGCGATGCCGCGCCGGCCTCTCATTATCATATCCATAATCAATCCACATTATCATAGAGGAATGTGGAATGGATGTGTGATATCTTGGTCACACACACATACACACACCTAATAACGTACCACAATACAATGACATCCTCTCTCACTCACAAGAGTGCGCGCACGCAAGCATGCACACACCCTTCACTCCGAGTTGATTTGAATCATAACAGTGGCTGTCGGGATGGATTGTCTGTTCAGATTAAGAGTGTGTATCTGAGAATTAAGCAGCGTTGATGGTGGTGGCATTTCAGATCCCCTCTGTGGTCTCAAATGCCAAAACATCACTCTGTCACCCCCACCTTCTTTCTCATAGAACCACATGTAAGACCAGATACATGCACGCATGCACGCACACACGCACAAACGCATGCAGGAACACACATACTTACCCTGGACCCCGGGGCATTTTAATAGAGGCGAAGTGATTCGTATGTTTTTACTCCTCTAATGAGAACAGATTGAGTGGTATTTACACTTCATCGGCTGATCTAACCACCTACACATTTCCCTCATGCTTCCACTCGGTGGCCAAAAGAGACATGTGGAAAGGACTGGAGCTTGGCTCTGAAATGACGAAACACGATGAATATTATCTTTGTCTCATTGGCTCCCGATTACACAACAGTAAAATAAATGTGAACTGTCAAAATTTGCAGCCAGATTCGATTTCTCCAAGGAAGATGTCTTTGTCCAAGACAGTAAAGATGATTGGGAGAAAGTTTAACAAAGTCTGGAAACCACATCTAAATCTCTGTCGAGTACTTCGGGACGCTTCGACTCTAAATAGCATTAAATCTTTGATTTGATTAGACTGGTTCAGACTTAAACACAGAACTGATAAAAAAAATGACCCAATAACATGCACTGAGGCGCATGTTTGCGGTTTACTGTTATGAATCACACTCAGCAATTAGGAGAATCAAAGTACACATGAAAAAAAAAACCTTCAGTAATATCTACCGGAGGGAAAATATACTGAATCTGGCTCGACAGACAGTCTTGTGAACAAGGCCAGATTATTCATACATGTCTTCTGGGGGAGTATTTGTCACAATCACTACAGACATTTACCGTAAGTGATGCAAAATTAACAATTGTGCGGGCAGATTCAGGGTGCGTGAAGCCCCTGGACACAAAAATCAAAACAAAACAAACAAAAAATGTAAATGAATGCATTGCTTTGTCATTTAAATCACTTAAAAGTCAGCAAAGAAAAAAAAAAAAAAAAATCAGTCAAAAATTGACTGAAGCTCAGATAGAAATTGTCTATGATCTCAAATATTTGATTACCTTCTGGAAAAAGTTATCTAAAAACAAGCAACCAATGATGATTCATAGATAAACGGAAAAATTCAAAAGGGAATAGTTACAGGGAATAACCCTCATAACCCTGAGTAAAATCAAAACGTTTATATATTTTAATCTGGAGGCACATTGTCCTATGTATCACTGAGTCCTGGTTTGAGGTACAATGTTTGCTGTATGAATTAAACTGATGACTTTTGTAGTCCGGGACAAAGTCATACGCAGCAGGGTCTCCTGGTGCCTCCCAGTAACACCATTGTGCTATACAGAATGGTCGCAGGCTTCATACACATGATTAAACCAAGACGTGCACTTAAATAAAACCTAGTATTTATAAGGTTGAAATAACAGGTCATTTGTTCAGGCTGAAATGTCAGCAATTGGGTCTTGATGCCCCCTCTTGTGAGTTTAATAGGTTTGAGACATGTCGCGTCACTAACCCTAAAATGATGCAAAGCTCCAGTATAGGTCAAATAGAGAATTTCACTTTTTTCAGATTTTTTTTTTATTAAAGTCTTTAAGGTGGGAAATTTATTTCATGAATCAATTCTGCTTAACTCTGACGGCTTTATCGGTGTATTTTCCACAGATGGAGAAAGAGAGTCGTGACATTTCTTTTTTGGCAAGGAAAAGGCCATACTCAGCAGGAGTTATCAAAGGCAAAAAAGTAAAAAGTTTGAGTTTGCTATCTCTCTCTCCCCCCCATCTCTCTCTCTTTTCCCCTGGAGATACTCATGTTAAGCATAATTAAGCAGATTTGATTAGCATCAAGCCTGGCTTCCTCTCTTGACTTTTAATGAATGTAAATCTACCATCTACATCCTAAAGATTAATTTCTGCCAATTAAAAAACACAAGAGGGCTTATTGGAGAGAGGGGGGTGTTGGAGGCGGAAAAAAAGAGTGTTAAAGTCCTTTGAGTTGGAGTACAGTTGGAGTTTTATCCTCTTCCCCCTTGTCTTATGTTGAGATGGTCTCTGGAGATCTGTGTTTCTCCCTTACGACCAAGATCATTATCAGCACAATGTTCCGTGAAAGCCACTTTGAAAGGACTGCAAGCTCCATATGTAAATGATGTGTGCATCTGAATGTGTGTGTGTGTGTGTGCGCGTGCAGACGCACGCACGCACGCACAGGAACAGGTAAAAGGGTCAATTTGTCAAGACAAGGTTATTGCTCCTCGTGAGTTTTTGTAGTACAATCTATCTGGTTAGCCTTTTCCTCAGACATCTTAATCAGGGCCGGGTTTAGATTAATTCAAGGCTGCAGCATATGAAGTACAAACACTGCAAAAATGACCAATCAGTGATACGCAAAACACATTTATACCAGCTATTTCAGCTCGGGAGGGACTGACAACACTGAATAAACATGGACAGGGTGGTATTTCAAGTATTCAAAGTGTTTATTGTGATATTCATAGTGCGGAAGTGTGTAAAATTAAAATTCTTACTTTGTTGGCTGCAGTGAGGGCCAGACCGTTTGACAAGGTGTCATAACATAGAAAAGACATAGGTAAATTAGTAAGGACATAAAGCAAATAAATGAATAAGCACAATAAAGGACAGTGAATAAAATATGTGATAAAGAGAGTTGTGAATTGGCAGGTAATCTGTGCAGACAGTCACTGAATATCCGAGGTAGATCATGGCTGTTGGACTAGTTTGACCACTATTGTACAATGGCAATGAGTTTTGTTGCCGACTGTAGAATATAATATAATATAATAGAATAGAATAGAATATAATATAATGTAATAGAATACAATAGAATACAATAGAATAGAATAGAATATGCATTTATTTGTCTCACAGTGGGGAAATTTCAATTGACGCAGTAGAAGACTGTGCAGTAGAGGTAGTTAAGTCAAAGACTATTGTACAGTGACAACAACTATTGTCCAATGGCAACAAGTTGGTGACTATTGTACAATGGCAACTAGTATTGTTCAATGGCAAGGAATTAGTGGCTACTGGACAATGGCAACGACTTGGCGAATACCGGCCAATTGCAATGACTGTTCTGCAATGGCAAGGAATGAGTGACTACGGTACAATGGCAAGAACTTGGCAACTATCGTGTAATGGCAATGACTATTCTTCAATGGCAAGGAGTTGGCAACTATTGTACAGGTGCCATGAGCTTTATTTATTTTTCTGTTTATTATACTTTATTAATCCCTTGCAGATTTTTTTTCCTCTGCATTTAATCCATCATGGGTGAACTGTGAGCAGCTGGCGCCTATTGTACAATGTCAACACGTTGGCAGCTATTGCACAATGGCAACACGCTGGCAACTATTGCACAATGGCAACTATTTTTCAGTGGCAATGAGTTGGCGACTATTGTAAAATAGCAATCAGTTGGTGACTATTGTACAACAAGAACTACTATTTTTCATTGACAATGAATTGATGACTTTTGTCCAACTGCAACGAGTTGGCAATTATTGTACAACGGGAACTATTATTTGTCAATGACAACGAACTGCCGACTGTTGTACGATTACAACGACTAATGTGCAATGGAAAATTAAAACATGTACAAATTGAGATGTAGTCTGTCTAGTATAGCATTGAACATACCAATTTATAACGTGCAAGTAGATAGTTAAGCGCAAAACGAAAAACGCAACAGGAATCGTGCAAATAACATACTCGCCATCTAATAAATCTCAATTTTGTTTAGAAAATGCCCTGATCCCTGTGAGCCCTAATGAGAAAAAAAAAATGTGTGGAAATATACCATGAATATACATACCATGAATATACCATTATGAGTGCCACACAGAAGCCGCAGACACGTTAAGTCCCATCGAAAGCGTTAAGTGTATTTCAGTTGGGTGTAAATAGGCTTATCCAAAGTTTATGTAGGCTAATCTTTGCTCTCCCCCTCTCCCTCTCCCTCTCTCTCTCCCCCTCTCTCTAAGAATATGGCCAGACTCCTCCTCTTTATGATAATGTGACAGTAGCATCTCTAGCTCAGAGACAAGCCTCCATTCTATTTCAACTAACGTTATGTGATCTGAGTTCCCAGTCACACGGTCACTGTCTCATCTCCTCTCCTCTCCTAACCCCCTTCTCCTCCTCGCCACACTCCCATGTCCGGTTCCCGCTCACAAAACAACAGAAAAAGAAATTGTTTGGGCAACTTTTCTCGAATAGTTTACTTTTAAAGTTTACTTTTTGTTGTTGTTGTTGTTGTTCCATGACTAGCATGGCAGCTTCGGCGGCGTCGGCGACGGCGGCGGTCCTCCTCCCCGCCGCGCCGCTCGGTCACCACCCGGCGCCGAGCTCCGCGTCTCCGGCCACTAATTCCCCGCCGCCCGCGGCCACCTCCGCCGCCTCCTCCCCGGCTCCTCCGGTGGCGCACCCGGCGCTGCTCCACCAGTTCCGAGCGGACCTCTTGCTGTCGAACGGCTCGCCGTTGAAGCCGGCGGGGGCTCCGGTGTCCTCCTCCTCCTCCACAGCCGCCGCTGTCGCTGCTGCCGCCGCCGCCGCCGCCGCCGCAGCCGGGAAACCCGTGTACGCCACGCCGTCGCCCGTGGAGAGCACGCCGCAGAACAACGAGTGCAAGCTGGTGGAGGTGAAAGGAGCCAAGCTGGCGTCGTTCACGGTCAAAGACACGGAGCTCATCTGCCTGCCCCAGGCCTTCGACGTCTTCCTCAAGCACCTGGTCGGCGGGCTCCACACCGTCTACACCAAACTCAAGCGGCTGGACATTACCCCCGTGGTGTGCAACGTGGAGCAGGTCCGGGTGCTGCGGGGACTCGGGGCGATACAGCCCGGCGTGAACCGCTGCAAACTCATCTCCAGGCAGGACTTCGAGACGCTCTACAACGACTGTACCAACGCCAGGTGGGTCAGATGGATGGATGGATGGATGGATGGATGCGTGGGTGGGTAGGGGTCGGGGGTCACTCCTGAGGATGCAGGGTGATCCGGCAGAAATCATGCGTATAAACCCTGCAATTTCTCTTATTTTATCCCATGGTATGGGACACGCACACTTTTATCTTCACTCAGGTTCAAAATTGAATACAAATCTTTTCAAGGGTGACAAAAATCCGGTGATCTGCCAAATTCTAGGGGGGAGAGATACTCATAATTGGTGTATCACAGAAATCTGCATTTAGGAGAGTCCTCCAGAATCATGTTTAATCACTAAAGAAACAAATTACTTATTTTTTTTTGCTGAAGATGTGTTTATATAGTGGTTTTGTGATGCTCCATGACAACTAATTTGCAGGCTGGTGGTCCGGTTAACCCTTTATCCCCGAGGTTTGGGCAGCTCAGCCCGTTGCTAATTACCATTTTAACGCATGATAAACGATGCGATGGTCCCGATGATAATGAACTTCAGTAATCTTAATAAAAAAAAAAAAAAACACTCTTAAAAGTTTGCTATCATCTGCTATCATCTCTCACTCCGGCTGACACACTCCCCCTTCTCTCGCCTCTCCTCTCCTTGCTTCTCCCTTGTCTTCTGACACCGAGCAACCCAGGCACACATTGAATCTGACACTGTCATTCTTAGAAATTGATTCTTCACAGAAATTAATTAATTTTCATTTGGCCCCAAGCGACAGCTTAAATCAGGACAAGCTCACTCACTCTGATCCCTTTGCTCTCACCCTCTCGCTCTCTCTCCTTCCTTAATAACTCACTGTCTTATCATATCAACACTCTTTAGCCCAGAGCATCAGAACAGAGGAGATGATTAAATGAATTCTCGGTATTTATGATGAGATTATGTAAATTAGCTGTTTTGCAGAACTATGATGGTGACCAACTACATGGGTCATCAATCCAATATGCCACAGAGATGTTTGGATAAAGGAGCTAAATTGGCTGAGATTTGTTGCTTCCTGGAGCCTTGGTCGGCTGTTGTGTCGACCACATGCCCATAACAGCATGGGTTTGAATCCAGAGGATTGCGGATTAGCCCGAGTTTGGGGAATTATATTGTTTGATAGTTAATCCCTACTCCTTGGAGCATGAATGATCCAATTTACTCCTGCCATTAAATGCAGATTGAGGGGATGTTAAGATGTGTAGCGATTTTCCAACTACTTTCCACAAGTTTTTTTTTCTTTTTTTTTGGTGCTTGTGTTTATTGAGTCTCAAATGAACCCAATGTGCTCATATTTTAATCTTTGAGCTCCAACTTTATTTTAATACCAAGTGGGAGGTTTTGAAACAAGCTTTGACTTGCTAAGTAAAACCAGAGTTACTACAAATAGTAACAAATGTCAGCTTCCAGCTCCATTTGCATGGATTAACACCTGCGCCTAAGCATTTGAGACCCTCCAGCCAAGACCAAATCCAGATGCATCTTCTGACTGCTTTGGGGATTTCTTCTGTATCAGGTGTTAATGGGAGTGTTGTTATACAACCATTGGAAATACACAGCCTCTGCCGTCTCTAATTATCTACACAAAACTCAAACAGTCTTTAGTTAATGAGATCTGAAAACATCACTCGTCTGGAATCTTCAAACGACTCCTGTGATTCTTTGTCTGACGGCGCTGAATGTGCCGTATTAGAATCCCCCCCAGCGTAAGGATGAAACTAAAACTGCAGTTTGAGGTGAAATAGAAAACTGAAATTGGTTACAGAGAGGCCAGACCTCTAAACTCTGAAGTTACAAAGGCTCTCCAGCACCATCATGCCTGAGTGAGGATTCTGTTACTGATTAAGATGACCATCACTCATTACATTTTAGTCCAGCATAGTCAAACTGGTCGGTGGAAAAAAAGAGTCTTGTCCAAAAGCTTTGTATGACTAACTGATATTGTCACATGCGCTCCAATGGCTGCGGACCTGACCTTAAGAATGCAAGTTTGAATCAGCAGTCATAAAGAAATGCCCCCTTGTGTGTCATTGTTTTTCAAAGGACTGGTTGACCTGGAAAACAATTCGGCTATTCAGTATTGAATTTTAGCTCTGTAACACAAACGCAAGCATGAAGAGTTGTCCGATTCCTTTTGGCAGAATTCCTTGTAATTCAACATTTTTGGGGTAGTTAAGTTAATTTGCCCTTGTAAGTTTTTTTTAGGCAGTTTCATCATCGGTTTCAAAATATTTTATTGCAGTATCTAAGACATTTTCATGATCATTCTATTAATATTTGTACTAGACGTGACCACAATAAAACCATTTTTATTCATATGCTTTTACAATTAATTAAATACATTTGCTTTGACCATAATTATAAAGTCCACTACATTCAAAAAGCATTGAGAAAACAAAAACATACCAATGAACCACGGGTGGATGTTGACAGTGAAATTGTCTGTCACAATTATTTAGTTTCAAGAAAATCTCTTATATATTATGTTTTGAACAATATACATTGATTGATTGCCCAGCTCTACTAGTTTTTTTTTCCTCCCCCTGTGTGTCATCCCTTACTTCTGTGCACACAAACACATCCTGAGTACTGACTCATCAAACCATGAAGAAGGGGCGACTTCACCCTCAGTCAAAGCCTAGTTATAATTCATGTATAGGTGGTGTGCACGCTCACTCACACACGCAAACACACATACACACGCACACGCTTTCTCTGTCATCTCCCAATACACATGCACAAACTCACATGGTCACGCCTGTGTGTTTGCAGGCTTTGCTGCTAAATGACATTAGTTCCACAGAGAGAACATGGAGGCAACCTGATCCTCCATCCTTTTCTTTCTCCCTCACAAAGGAACAGTTTCATTCTCAGTTAGGAACACACATCAAATGGCTCACCGCTCAGGTCAAACTGTATTTGTGTGTGTGTGTGTGTGTATGGGTTAGCGTGTGTTATTGTGTGTGTGTGTCAGGCGCGTTGTTTTATCCCATGTACAGAAACTCCAACCTCATGTGTTACAAAAAAGGAGTGTAATGTGATGAGCTAGAAGCTCTCTTGTTACTTTTTAACAGAGCATGTGATAATGGCAACACATGGTTTCTCCATTAATGTGTGTGAACATCTTTTGTACACAGTGCTACTCTGAAGGACCAGTTCATCCCAATGACATATTATCAAATGTTATTTTATTATACGTGACAAGGTTGATTAGTGCACATTCTAGGATGTCCGTCTTTGAGATGTTATCACCGTTTCCACCCTAATACAATGGGAATATTTTGAGTTTTGTCTGTGCGCTTCCAGCGTTGAATCAAATTTTAAACAGTGATGCATCATTCTGCATAAAAGATCAGAGACGGATAGATAACAATGCTCAGTGAAGCGTCAGTGTTGATGACCCAGAGTCACAGGCATGCAGTTTCTGAAAAGAGATGTTGCTGAAAATTGATTTTTTTTTCCTCTCAAGAGTTACCACAAAGTCTAGGTTCATTCAACTTCTCAGTGTGAATTTAGCGCCTAAATATTCTGCATGACAAGACATTTACCGCCAGTAAAATATTTTAGTTTGAACTTGATGCATTGAAACTCTCGGTAGTCCCGATCCCCAGAGCTACATATAAAGCCAGTTGTAGAGTTGCAATAATTAACTTTGTTGTCGACATTTGAATTAATCGACAACTTTTATAATCATTGATTGATATGTTTGACACCGTGATAGAGAAAAAAAACGTCAGAAGTCTAATAATAGCTTGTCCATTTTTAAATGATTTTTAAAAGAAATTATTTTCAAGTAGTAATTTTTCAAGTAGCCAAGTTGTAGCCGTGAGCAGGTGGAGAACATGAGACTAAAGAATCGTGGGATGATTGATAAACGGGATGAAATGGCCTGCAGAGAGCAACAAAAGCCTGCTCTTTGTGTTTTCTTTGTGGCAAACAACGGCTGTGCAAGTTGGCAATGCAAGCCTGTGTGTTTGTGTGTCTGTGTTTCTGTGTGTGTGTGTGTGTGTGTGTGTGTGTGTGTGCGTGTAAGTTGTCCCCTCAAAAACTGAACCCCATTGCCTTGTCATAACTCACTGTCAGTGTGCATGAAGGGGTGTCGGGCTCTATGTGCGCGTACGTGTGTGTTTGTGTGTAGTTTTAAGCGAAGTGTTTGGTTCAACTTTAACCTCCACCCTCTTTTGATGTTATAAGAGAAGAGCAAGATGAGATTCAGGGCCTCCATGTCTTCCACTATGACAGGTCCTAATGGAGTACACTCAGGCATGCTTTCACACACACACAGACACACACACACACACACACACACACACACACACACACACACACACTAATACAGTCTTGACATAGTCTTGACCCTGGAATGTGGGAAAGGAATGCAAGGCGGTATCAGTTTAGGAAATCAGATTCTTGCCATGATCAAACGTCCTGTGTGTGTGTGTGCCTGCTACTTCAATGACATCATCACACTGGATTTTTCGTATAACAATGGCGCATAAAGCTTTCTCAGCGTCTGATTCGGGAGGAAGATCAGAACATCAATCCTTTGCCTGTCTTCTGCAAGCAGCAGCAGCAGCAGAAGTCGTCCTGCACACAGTGGCGAAGATATGATTTATCAAATCGGACCATGACGATGAATACACACCCGCGTGATAAATACGGATTGAAAGCATGGGAACGTGGGAGCTGTAAAATGCTGTTAATATATTCCAAACAAAATCTTGTTTGAGCTAGCTCTTTTTTTCCGAACATAAAACTCATAAACAGGCACTCAGGCACGCACGCACGCGCACACACAGACACACACACACACACACACACACACACACACACACACACACACACACACACACACACACACACACACACACACAGCTGCTACCTATCAGCACCTCAGTCCCTCCAAGCCAGTAGCTGTTCCACTGTTTTGACTGTAACACTTCCTCTTCTTTCATTACTTTTCTCTGTCTACAGACTCTTGAGTGCGTGTTTGCAAGAGAATCTGTCATCTTTGCAATGTTTTGTTTCTGTTCCACCTGTGCTCAGCTCCAGCTGCCATGTCCTGACGTTTCATGTTTCAGGTAACACACACAAACACACATGCAAGCTAAGCTTAGGAGGTTGAACTAAACGTACAGAGCACCTCTTTTAACAAGTGTGTGTGTGTGTGTGTGTGTGTGCGTGTGTGTGTGTGTGTGTGTGTGTGTGTGTGAACGTGTGTGTGTGTATGTGTGTGTGTGTGTGTGTGGCCAGTGTTGGCATGAGGGAGGACGTCTGGGTGAGATTTTAATTAAAGTTTGAGACAAAGAGGTCATAAGCCATACACCCCCTCCTCCTCACACACACACACACACACACGCACACATGCACGCACACACGCACACCTTGTACACACATTCTCACACACACATACAGAGAAACACACAATGCACTGTTTTCTCTCTTCCCCCTCCTCTCCCTCATTCCATCCCCTCAGCTTGATGACTTTTCCATGAAAGGCTTTTTCATTAATCCTACCTCAGGGAACCAGTGCTCTCCAACCTCACACACACACACACACACACACACACACACACACACACACACACACACACACACACACACACACACACAAAACACAGTTGCATGAACAACACACATATAGACCTCCCTCTATGGGTCACTTTGATGTATCAACGCACTTGCAGACTAAACATAAAATTAGATGCCAGTTCTTTATGCTCCTTAAAATGCAACATATACAAAGGCGTACAGAGACACACATACAACGCACGTACCTATCATCTCCCACACACACACACATACAGACGCAGGCCATTAATTAGTGTGTGCAAATAAACAGTAGTAAGGGAAAGGGAAGCGGCTGCAGTAAAACTGACTTTAGTCTTTGGTCTCTGCGTGTTTTATTTCCCCCCGCTGCTGTTTGCTTGTGCATTTGTGTGTGTGTCTATGTGCGTGTGTGTTTATTTGAGTTTTTTTTTTCCAACATCAGTTGCCGTGTAACTGTTGTTACTTTACCTTCAAACTTCAGACCTAAAAATACATTTCCTGCTTTTGTCAGGCTCAGTATGCCGCTCTATATGGACTGTAAAAAATGTTTTGTGTAATATGAACGCACCCCTGCCCTGACAGGAACATGCTCACTTGTATGCGTACAGTCACAAATTCATCCCTCTTCACTCCTGTGTGAATTTGTCTACCTGCATGTGTGTGTGTTTGTGTCTTACTGTCTACGTGCCTGTGTGGGTGTGTGTGATATCTGATGTCAGCTGTCACATCCCAGTCGGTCTGGGCCCATAATAAGAGACAATAATAACAACTCATTAAAACCGAGGGCAGGAACTGTGGAGCTCATCGGCTCATCAAATTAACCTTTGAACACTTCACACACAGACACACACACACACACACACACACCCTCACACAACTGCTCACACACCCATTTGTGCTTATGTGCACATGCACACAAGCTACCTGTTTTCTCACACAGTTAGTGGGTACACAATCTTTCTCTCTGTCTTTTTGTTTCACTCCATCTCCCCCCCCCCACTCAGTCAGTGGGTGTGTCAACAGGGGATTGGTCCTTTCTGCTGGGTAATTGATGAATTATATGCAATATGCAAATAAGGCGCCATTAATCTCCTGACTGACAGCTTCGTTTATGGGGCCTTAATGACGGCTGGATTAGATTCTAATTAAAATCTGCTCAAAGACACCCCACGCTAGGAAGCTGCTGCTGCTGCTAGTCGTTTTGCTCTTTCCCACCTTCTTTCACTTTTTTTTCTGACTCATCCTCTCATCTTTTCCTCTCGCTTTTCATCTCCTGATTTCCTCTCTATCTCACTTTTCATCTCCTTAACTGCACTCTGTGTTTTCTTGTCATGCCTTTCTTGTCTCATCCACTAGCACCCCCCTCCCTCCCTTTTTTCCCGCCTTTCAACTCACTTTGTCTTTTAATATCACTCTCACAGAGGCGCGCACTCCTCACAAACTCGTGTTACCCGACGTTAGTCTGCGATGAAGGGAGATGAGTCGTGCTGGTTGTCATTAGGCCTGATGCGGCCCGTGTCATTCCCCTTGTCAGGACATTCACACCGTTTAGTCAGAGCCAAAGTGATGCCTGACAGCTTTTCACGTACTTCCTCCAGGATTGATTGAGCATGCCCAGCTCAATCAAAGCATGTGAATCTGCTTGTAGTCTACAGCCTGTAGTGAGGAGGTTTTGTGATACGGCGGGAAAATGGGAACAAATGGACAACGAAGAAAAAGATGTAAAGGCGAAGGAGTTCAGCAACCACCATTTAATAAGCAAACAAACGAATGAGTAAGCTGAACAGTAACGAGGTGCTTTATTGATGCCACAGGGAAACTCCTTTTCTGCTTGCTTGTATCCACAGGGAGGTCAGATTTGCTGTACAGCAGCCTTCCTGGAAGTGGTCGGTTTTCGGAGTTTTGCTTGTTGACGGTTCAGCAGGATCAGAGCTTTACAGACTGAAGGACAGTTTCTTTAATCAGGCCACCCATCTGAGTCTCAGCATGACGGATAGAGTTGAGTATTAAACCGTCTAATAACTAACATTGGCTTGTGTTTGTCTGCCTGCAGTTCTAGGCCTGGCCGACCGCCCAAGAGGCTGCAGAGTGTGACAGAGGGCGGGACTCACCCCATGCTGTCCCATGGCGGTCTGCTACATGCTGGGATCATGCCTCCTGCAGGTGACCACCCAGGACTCTTTGCGCACGTGCACAGTGTTGTACAGTACTCTTGCAAACTCACACCTTTTAAGCTCAACCTCCACCAGAAAACCTCATCCTGAAAAAAACAAAAAAAGAATCAAGAAGATCACACTGTTCTTCAAAAAATATACAATTGTTTTGATGAAATGAAATAAATCATTAGCCACATGATCGTCAACATAACTGCTCAGGGTTACAAAAGGTTAACTCAGGATAGAATGGCCCCATCCTGGGGACAAAAATGAGACAGGTCTTAGTACACGATGATAAAAGCAAGTGTTTAAATGGTAACATGATATGAAATTGGAGATTAGATAAACCGCAGTGTCATTATCTGTGATTACGATCGGTTCTATGGGACTTGACGTCAAACAACAGGAAACATCAGTGGTGTTAATTATTTGTATGTGGTGTAGAAATGAGTGAAATAATGGGGATAAAAATGTTCCCGCTTTCGTAGCCCCTCAGGCAATAGAGTTCTCACCGAACATTGAAATCGACAGAGCAGTTCCAGTTCACGCTTGTCACGTGGAGGGTCGTGGAGCAAAATGTGTATCTTTTTGGTAAAATAGTGCTGTAAAAATAGAGGTTTGGATATGAGGTCATAAAATTTGTTGAAAATTTTTCACTTGCAGCTTTGAGGGTGAGTCCCATCCACCCAGGATGTGAGTTAACAACTCTAGCCTGAGATCAATGTGTCAAAACACCCATTTACCCATTTTATTGGTGAACTAGTGAAAACATAATCCCTTTAGTTCTGTGTCAGAAATTGGGACAGATTGTTTGAATTTACAGACATTACAATACAAATTATTTGTATTGCTATTTTTGGAAATATTGCTAATTGTGTGTGAAATCCAGTCATGGCAATAAGGAGTGGAGATATACATATGTACTGCTTATTCTGAGCTAATGCTAATCCAGTTATATTTATACTAAAATAAGAATGATAAAAATATCTATTATTTTTAAACAGCAAAATTCATCAAATGGCTCTTGTTTTTCCATATTCCCATTTCATGCTAAGAGTTGCACTGTTGTGAAATATCTAGAAATCACTTGTTTGATGACTTGTTTGTTTAAATAGCGATTTATTGACACATTATTGCTCCAGCCCTGAGAGGAACCCTTTGGGAAGTTTATATTTTTAGTGTGTTTACTGCTGTCAGAAAGTAAAAGAAATGACCAGGCAAACACTAATTAAAAAGAATGAACAGGTTGTTTATGCAAAATAGATACATGATGGGGAAGAATCCTCTATTTTCCCTGCAGACCCCGCATCATGAGGCATTGTAACCATCATCAATAGTATGAGGAGGTGGAGTTCGGGGCCGAAGCTGCTGTGTTGATTAATAAGATGAACATACACTTTGCTGATACCCGAGGAAAAAAAAAATCCCAAGCTTGGAGATTTTTCTTATTACGAAGAACACAAAGTAATTTTTCCAACTCAAACCTGTGGATTGTTGCATTATTCATGACGTCCCCTCACATGTTGGTTTGATGTGTTAACATGTGAAATTACTTACGTTCTTCAGTCATTAATCGTTGGGTATTTTAGATACAATTTTAGAATTCAGGATTTTCATGTCATCTATAGGTCTGTTTAGTAGTTATTTCATAATTTCACTCTCAGTGAAGTCTTGGGGAGAAACGTTCTTAAGGCTATAGCGATGCTTGTTCATGTCACAGTTGAAGATTTGCGTGTGTGCATGATGGGTGTGTGTGTGTGTGTGTGTAGTACAGAGTAGCTGAGGAAAGTAATTGTTGGCACCTCACCACTCTCAAAGTTGCCCTTGGCTTTGTGCTCTTCGTTGCAACCTGATCTTTTCATTCCCCGCCTCAAAAGAAGCCATTTTCTATTAGCCTCCGCTTCCTCTCACTGTTCAAAGGTGCTCGAGTGTGTGTGCATTTGTGTGTCTTGTGTAAGTGCGAGCGTTCAAGAGCATCTTTCTCAGTGGGAAAAGAGTCTTTTTCCACCAAAGGAGAGGGCACGGCGGCAATGTCAGTGCTACTGATTAGAACTGGCCACATGAGAGGGGAGAGAGAGACTGAGAGAGGGGGGACATTTGAGCGTAAAAGGCAGGAAAAATCTTTGATGTGATCCTCCTTAGTCTCTTTTTCTCGCCCTTGTGCACCCACACACACACACACACTCACATACACAACACAGTGGCTTATGTCCTGCTGTGATGCTGACATTTGAAAAGGTAAAGTAAGGAGAGGGGATGGGAGGAGAGCGGGGAGAAAGGGCAACGAAGAGAGGGAGAGGAGATGAGAAGAAAAGGAACAATTTGTTGTGGTTGTCGACGTCTTGGACAAACAGACAATTCACCTCGGACTCCCATTGTGTAAGGAAAGAAACCCTCCGCAGTTCAGTTCAGTGCAGATGTTTAGATGTATCCAAGATCAGGAAATTAAGACTTATGATTTGTTTGTGTTTCCTCACTGGTGTTTGCACAGTTGCACCGCTTGTCCGACTTTAATAATTGACCGTGTTTGTCTGTATTAGCGTGAGATATATTTAATTTTCTCTGTCGTAAGATGGACTTTTAAAAGGGTGCTCGGTGGGTCAGACTGCCTTGTGAGGTTCAAGACACAAATTAAATTGTCTCGGCTCTCCCGCCACATTTTGTCACTATGAATTTCATTTTATCCGAAAGAGCACAACCCCTATCAAAAGTTTTTTTTTTTTTTTTTTTTTAATGCCTCAAATATGGACTGATAGAGAAAGCAAAGAGGTGGAGCTGCTGATGCAGAGTGTCATCCAGAGCGCTGTGCTGTGGGTTGTGATGTCCTCGTGTGGGAGAGATGAATGTCTTGGCTTGTTCCTATCACTGCTGATTCCCTGCCAGACTAAATGGCCAGTGCAGCGGTGCAGTCACAATGAATGGCCGGCCTCTGTCTTCCCATGACAACCTCCTGCTTACCCACCGCCCTAATCCTCCACCAGGCCCATTGATCTGGCTTGTATTGATTGTTTTTTTTTTCCTCTCCTTTCCTCCTTTTTTCTTATTCTTCCCATCCCTCTATCTGTCTTGCCCTCAGATCTATCTGCCCTGGCCAAGAAGATCAAACTTGAAGCCATGGGAGGTTACCACAGCAACCAACATGGCGGACCAAACGGAGAGAACGGTGATCACAGTCCCGGTCTGGGTGAGTCTCATTGGTTTGTCTGTCTAAACACACACAAGTGTGCGTGCAAAATGTTTAATTGCGGTCGTAAACACATCGCAGTTGTTGTCTGTACCCATCTGCCATGCCAAGTCAATACAACGTGAGCAGCTGTGTTTATATGCAGCTGCTGAACTGAGCTGATTAAAACCAGGATGTGACATCACCTCTGTCGCCTGTGCATTTCCTCTGAGTGAAGGTGAATGAAAAATAAACTACAACAGGCATGAATCAGATGAAACTCGTATCTGCCTAGGGAAAATCAAACAATCAAAAGCCCACAGAATAGATTTTTTTCAAATGCTTTTCAAAGCCAGTTTTTCTGCCTTAATATTTTTTTTCTGATCCTTATAGACAATCAGTTGTCATTTGTTCCTCTGGCTTGGGTTAGAGCTGGAAAAAGCATGTCGCAACATTCTGAGCCTTTTTTTCCACTCCAATGTGTATCAGGATATCTGCTTGAGTTTGGAAAGTCACGTGTCCTCTTAACAGGACAAAAAGTTTGATGCCAGTGCTGAGTGCTGCATTCAGAACCATTGAATGTTTATGGTCTTCATTCAAAACCACATGCAAATTGAAGTTTTTTGTTTTCTTTTGCCCTTGGAGGCACTTCAATTTTAGAGTTTAATTTCTCCCATTGTTTGATTACTTATGCAGGTATAGTTTATGCCATGCATTACATATGGACGATTGCAGGGTGCTTGGTCTGTTCGGCGAACGCGAGCTTCCGACCAAAGTGGAACATGAGTGGATGAGAGCAGGGATGATGGAGAGATGAATAAGATGAGAGGTTGGGGCCAAATCAATAGTCTTCTCTCTAATTCACTATCCTGAATGCAAACGACAAACGCTGGACAATCGATGGTGGGATATACACATAACGTGCATGCGCACACACACACACAAACTGGCCGGATCCACCGCCCCCACTGTTATCGACAGGTTAAAGCGACATCAGTGTGTTTAGACAGATGACAGGGCTTACGGAGGTCCATGTGGAATATCAACCTGGGACACACATCCATACACTTGTCTTATGAAACCAACAAAGCTGTGCGACGTAAACAATAACAAATTAGAAATGTAAAAAAATGGTAATAATCACTTCTTCTTTTAGTACTCCTTTCTATTTTCTGTTCTCAAAGTAAATGCCCAAGTCATTGTTTACTATTGTATAAACACAGTTACATCTGCCTGCATCTGTACACAGTTAGATGGCGTTGTTACCACCAGCTATTATAAACCTGTAAACCTTAATCACTGTTAATGATAGTCAAGTGGAAACACACACACACACACACATCACGGGTATACATGCATACATAAGTGCGATGTTTTTTTTTTCCATGCCGCCACCCACTGCCTTATGGGAAGGATCGGCCCCTACCAGAGCTGCAACCACTACAAAGGCAATCTCCGATTACACACAGACACACACTCACAAATGCTGAGTGTGACACCTTATGGGCCGGGAAGAGCGGGAGCAGCCATTTCTGCATTTAACAAGATCTTCTGGGAAATTTACAGCAACTGTTTGTTTACAGTAATGGTTTGTTTGGATAAACATAAGAGAAGCACTTTGACTTTTGATGTTTTTTAATGAAACATAAGAGAGAGTGATGGGAGGGCAGAGAGCATGAAGAAAGGAGGAGCAAAAAAAAGAAATGGAGAGGGGAAATGAAATTAGAAGGAGGTGGGGTTGGGCAGGTGGGGTGGGTGGCAAAAGTGGATTTCTAACCAAGGCTTAATGTTTGGAGTTGGCTGCTAGTTGGTTGTTGGAGCATCTGGTTATTTAGCTCCATTCACACAGATCTTTTGTTTGGATTGGTTTCTGCTCTGGGCAAGAGAGAGACTAATCTGCCAAATGCACAAAGCACCGCACATATGTCCGGCGAGCTTGACTCAATACCTCCCCCTTTATGTCTTAGTTTCCCCCCTTTTTTAATTTCTTTTTCTAAATTTCTCCTCTTTCTTTCATTTCCCCTCTTTATTTGTTCTATTTCATATCTCCACTTCGGGTTGCCTTTTTTCCCTTTCCATCTACTCGTTCTATTATTTGCGACAATTGTGCAGAATAGAGTCCAAGATTTTTCCTTTGTGTTCATAATTACCCAGCGTGCATTGCTGGCCCAGCACCAGGACTGCCATCAGCTTCTTTTGTTCCACTTCCTCCCTGTGTTTCTTTTGTTTTTGTTTTTCCTTTTATTAAATGATAAATATTTATGTCATTTTCTCCCCCTCAACGGGATTGTTTGTTTCATGAAAAGAGAGACTGCAACAACCCACCAGGGCGCTGTAGAGAGGAAGGATTTCCTTTTAACAATAGTGGATGCTTGTCTTAAAAAGAAGATCATGAACAACATATCGGACAAGATGAAAAAAAAAGAGTTTGGCTTGAACTGTTGAAAACTTGTTGGATTACTCTCAAAAACTAAGGGACACTCAGAGAAAACTCTGACAGTGTCTGCCTTTACCCCACTCTGGTGGTATTTTTTTTGCTGCGCTGAGCAGGATGAAAGCTTTGATACACACATAGTGGGGAGAACAAGTATTTGATACACTGCTGATTTTTCAGCTTTTCCCACTTAAAAAGCATGTAGAGGCCTGTCATTTTTATCATAGGTATTTCTCAACTGTGAGTGACAGAATCTAAAACAAAAATCCAGAAAATGCCATTGTATGATTTTTAAATCATGAATTTCCTTTTTATTGCATGACAAGTATTTGATCACCTATCTACCAGTAAGATTTGCGGCTCTTACAGACCTATTATTTCTTCTTATTGAAGCCCTCCTGTTTTCCATTCATTACCTGTATTAACTGCACCTGTTTGAACTCCTTACCAATATGAAAGACTCCTGTCCACAAACCCAATTGAACAAACTCCAACTTCTCCACAAGACCAGAGAGCTGTGTAAGGACATCAGGGTTAAACTTTAGGCCTGCACAGGACTGGATTGGCTACAGGACAATAGGCAAGCAGCTTGGTGAGAACTTCTCACTGAGAAGGCAACAACTGTTGGCACAATTATTAGAAAATGGAAGAAGTTCAAGAAGATCTCCCTCAGTCTGGGGCTCCATCTCTCCTCGCGGGTCATCAGTGATCATGAGGAAGGTGAGGGATCAGCCCAGAACTACATGGCTGGACCTGGTCAATGACCCGAAGAGAGTTGGGACCACAGTCTCAAAGAAAATCATTAGTAACACACTGCGGCGTCATGGATTAAAATCCTGCAGCACACGCAAGGTCTCCCTCCTCAAGCCAGCACATGTTCAGGCCTGTCTGAAGTTTTCCAATGACCATCTGGATGATCCAGAGGAGGAATGAACGAATTGGTCTGATGAGACAAAAATAGAGCTTTTTGGTCTTGTATCGCAAGATCTTGGCCAACAATATCCTTCCCTCAGTAAGAGCTTGCAGATTGGTCGGGGCTAGGTCTTCCAGCATGACAACCGCCCGAAATGCACAGCCAGGGCAACTAAAGAGTGGATTTGTGAGAAGCATCTCACTCATCTGGAGGAATCTTTGGGGGGAGCTGAAAGTCCATATTGTCCAGCGACTGCCCCGAAACCTGAAGGATCTGGAGAAGATCTGTGTGGAGGTTTGGGCCAAAATCCCCGCTACAGTGTGTGCAACTGTGTGTGCAACTGTGTGTGTGGTTTCTGTGCCAAATATTATGCTCTGTTTGTCTGATGTATCAAATCCTTATGTCATGCAATAAAAAGCAAATTAATTACTTAAATCATGCCATGTGTTTTTCTCGATTTTGTGTCCCTCACAGTTGAAGAATACCTATGATAAAAATTACTATGGAACCCATTATAAAAATTGTAAGTGGGGAAAAGCTGAAAAATCAGAAGTGTATCAAATAATTCTTCTCTCCACCAATAATTGTTCTGTATGCTAGCACACTCTCTCACACACATTTTTTGATTGACGGTTTAGAATGTTATGTTTATGACAGAGGCTGGAGTAGCGTTTGAATTTCAGTTCTATCATCAGAGGACAATGGATGTGTAGGTACTTTTTTGCTACGTTTGAATGGTGAAAGGCTATGAAGTTGCCATTGACAAAAAAAAAATGAAATCAGTAAAAATGTTTTTTTTGATTCTTCACCTCAATACAGAGAAATATTCTCTGTCAAGGAAGCTTTTTTATTCCTTTTCATTTCATTCCCTACTCCAGTTTTGGACCAGTTGCCCTTCATGATGATGTCACATCCTCTGATCCCTGCCAGTCTGGCACCGGCTTCCGTTTCAATGGCGATGGGCCAGATGAACCGACTGAGCACGCTGGCTAGCATGGCCAACGCAGTGCAGCTCCACGCCAACCCCCCTGCCAGGGCACCCACCTCTGTCATTAAGGTAAATTCAGATGCTCATCATCCTGGTAGATGTGATCACCAGCCAATAGTCACGTGAGGTGACGTGATCCCAGGAACTGTCTTAAAATTACACAAAGGTGTTTGTTTTATTGAACAGAACAATAATATTTCCCCTCTTGTAAGCACAAGTTAATAATTTCTGTTCCTTAGAAAAAAAAAAGACATACAAATATCATATAGTTAGATACCTCATTGCACAGTTTACGTTAATTTATTGACCTGTATTGGCCATTCACTAATTAATTTATTTGTGGCTGATATGAAAACAAATTATATATTCGTTGTCACTGAACACTTTTATTTCTTTAGACATTTAATTTTGTTTCATGTAATTTGTGACATTAGTGGGGGGTTTCTAATGCAGCCAAGATTTAGACTACAGATGAGTAGAAACTGCAACGTTTTGAATTGTGTTGTCTGGCTGTACTGCACTGAAATGGACTTGAAGCACCCTCCAAGACATAACATGTAAAAAAATGAGAAAATGAAAAGCACTGATCCCCTTAAGAAGACAGCAAATATCCAATCATGTACGATATATAAATGAGAAAAAGAAAAAAAGAGCAATGACGTAAACTGGACAAATAGTGGACGTCCCACATCTGGATCCCGACCAGGCCATAATCAGTTGTTCCATGGCTTAAGGCCAATCCTGTATCTATTTATACATTCCTGAATCTCCTGCATAACTGCCACCCTCTTAGCCAAATGGTCACTTTACTTAACAACAATCCTGTGTCTCAGCGATCCCTCTTGTAAATCTAAAGAATAATTGACAGAGTTTTTGAATTATTACATATAATCCTGGGCAGATTCTTGTTGTTGGAAGCAGGCCTCACAAAGTATGATATAACGTCATGTCTTCATCAGAGGCAGGAAGACGCAAGTCCGGTCATAATTTTAAGGATGGAGACCAATTGTTTTCCAAAGCCTCAAACTTTCCAAGGCTTTTTTGGAATGAACCCAAGTTGTTCTGGAAAAACCACAGCATACATTTCTAAGCCTTTTCCAAATATGTTATTTTATTTGCGGTACTTCTAAGAGCCAAAAGAAAAAAGTAAATGTTTATTATTTAGGGACTTTTTTTTTCGTTTTCTCATATAAAGTCCAATAAAATCAATAGTTGTTAAAAGCTATTATGTCACTGCACAGAGGATGAACAAGTCCCTTATCTCATGGAATATAACGTTAAATTAATTTTTGATGATCAGACATGTTTTGTATTTAAATGTTTCAATAACTGTCTTCACTTGAGATGTGAAATATCCTTGCAACAAATAGAGCAAACTTTTTTTTTTCTTTTGGCATCAAAAGAAAAGTTACAATATGACTCAAAGCAAACCAGAGGTATAGACCCTCACTCTGAACTGAAATAGTAAATTCCAAGTATGTATTTGAAAATGATGAATCTGTAATAACACAAATCTCAACTGGATTTCATAAGAGGAGCATTTGGATTTTTTTGGCCTTAAAAACTGATGGTTTGAAATGATGAATTTAAAAGAAATATTTAATTTTCTGTCTTTAATTGGGTAAATTAAATCGGATGCTTAATTTTTTTTTTTTTTTGGTTTTATACTTCCAATTTGACCTGGTAATCACTTTTCGGTCTGTAGGAGCGAATACAAGACAGCCCCTCCCCTACCCCGTCATTGGAAGAAGCTCAGATGTCATCCAATCACAGCAGCAGTGTGTCAAGTTCGCCATCTCATACAGAACGCACCACAGAAACCCTACGTGAGTACCTACCTATGTAATCTGTACCACGGGGAAAGCAAGTACAGTTTTACTGTGGAAAAAGCAGAATGCTTTTGAACTCACAGGCACCTGTTGAGAATTTGTAACCTTTTGAAAATTGTGTTTTTTTTTTCTTTCCAGACTCACTCCACGATGGCATGGCATCATGTCACAGTGTGTTAGGGCAGTCGCCAGGTGGGTTACTCGGGGTCAGAGAGATGGACTCGCTGGAATATTGCAAGGAAAACAAGAAGGGCCGCACTGACAGAGGTAAGACACTGTGTTTGCATATGATTTTCATCTCATATTCAAAATGGATCGTTTGGGGGGGTTAAATTGCTGAAGTAGTGAGATTTTGCTGAACGATGGCATTAACGCACCATGCATTTTTGCTGTTTACAGGAAATCTCTGGTCACAGTGATTAATCATAAGCGGATGATTCATGAGTAATGATTATTTCCCAGGCAAATCAATTGCTGTGGGAAAAAAAAAATGTGTCGATACAACACAGCAAGTGTTCAGTCTGGGGCTCTTGTGCAAACACGTTATCCATCTATATGTGCCTCATATTTGCTAAAATTCTGTGATTTATAAAACTTATGGCAGCAGTGTCTGATATTTTGACAAGAAGGAAATATCTCAGTAACAGGTTGATGCACTCACCATTTCCGTCTGCCCCGTCTCCTCCCTTTCTCTTTCTCACTGTTGGAGGCCCCACGGCTCCCCGCAGAGCGCAAAGACAAATAATTCTGCAAAAACAGGGCTCCATTAGACCAGGAAGCGGTGTTACATTAGCGAGCCATTTGCCGGGCCGCGGCCTAACGAGCCAGGCGGCCTCCCGCGCTCTCAGTTGGACCTCATCTGCATAACGACCGCCTCCCTGTCGTTAGGGCCCCGCGTTGCCACGGCACTGCAACGTCAGTTGTTTGGTTCTCTCTGTCAGGGAGGTTTGCATTAGCTTAATGAGGACTGCTCAAGGACAAACAGTCAGCAGAAATCTACAGTGAGAAAGAGAGAGGGATGAGAAACGGAGGGTTTGCATGTGCGTGCACGCGCTCGCCTCAGTAAACGTATTCTAATACTGAATCGCATTATTCGGTAATGGAATCTGAAAAGCGCAAAAGGCATCCCAGGTAAGGTTTCAGATTTCAGGTATCCGCGAACATACTGACAAGGTACATGAATGCCCGCCGTCACACGCCATATTTATCCAGTTGATTTTCAATTGATTTTTCTGGATGCAAATGAAACATATGTACATCTGCTGGATTACTTGTGTCTGTATTTGACCTCGAGCATCACAGGATAGGTGTATCAGAGTCTCAAAACAGCACGTTGGTACTGTCATCGCGTCAATCCACTGTATAATCTCTGAGTGTGCGTGCGTGCGCGTGGGCATGCGTGTGAGTCGGGTTTTGGCTGTGTGTGCTGTTTCAGTGGTCTTTGAACAATGTATCCATGCAGCAAAGATCAGAGGCCATCCTTGACACCTCACTCCCATTAACCAAACATCAGCAGAATATTACTCTGTCTCTGTCTCTCTCACCCTCCCTCCTGTTCACTTCCGCTGACTGGCAGTCTTCATGTGGTGATGTTTGCTCGCCCTGGGGACGGGTTGGAGAGGGGGTAGGAGAGAGAGATGAAGTTGGGATAAAAAGAGAAAAACAGACAGTGACCTTGGTTAGAGAGATGGGTAAATGATCAAACGAGCTGGCAGCCGCTTGTATGTGTGTATTTATGCCAAACGTGTGTGTGAGTGTGAGGTAAAGTAGGCGTAAAACAGTAACTCAATAAAGGATCAGTCACATCCAAGGAGCCTGGGGAGCCCACGCTGCTGACTGTGCACTTCAGCGGCTATGAAGGTGTGTGTGCGTGTGTGTGTGTCTGTATGTGAGCCACAGGAGTGTAGTTGGATGCCCTCCGCTGAGCTCGCCAGCACCTGCTAATTACCTTTCTCTACAGAGCAATGCTTTTAGCAAGAAAGTAGAAGGAGGAAGGGAAGGGGGGTATATTGCTTCTCATCTGTGAAACACCTTGAATGTGACAGTTGCCAAGACGCGGGGCCGAGGCAGAGTAAAAGAGGTGGGTGGATTTGGAGCAGAAGATGCTGTGGTCAGCTAAGTGGAGAAAACACTCATTTGTCACAGACAGAGAAAAGTGCCAGATATCGCATTGCACGTTCACACTCGTCTCTGCTCCAGTGACCGTCGGACTCCTGGGATGTCGGCGTCGTCAGTGGGTCGGATGATAGTGAACGCATGAAGTGTGCAACTACCTGATGTGAATTTTAAGAAAAAAAAAACACAGAAAGCGGCTTATCTTCATCTCCCTCTCTGTCACGATTCAGGAACACGCAGTCCTCAGGTTTACAAACAGATGGTCATCCATAATGCAGCTTCTTCGTTGTTTTTATGGGAGATGTCAAGCTGTGATGCATTATCAATAGGCAGAGTGCCATCTAATAAAGAATAAGCATGTTTTCAAAACCCCAAACCTGGACTTCAGTGCATATACAATTACAAACACACGTGCACGCCCTCACAGCAATTAGTGAAAAAGACCAAGGTACAGATTGTTTTGAGTTCTTTACAAGGAAAACATATATTAATGTGCCATATTTATAGAAAAATGTCGAAGATGTGGTTCCCTTGTCCTTTGAAAGCTTTACCAGGACAATTAATTTGCCTGGCACTCTCAAAATGGATGGATTTTTTCATAAGGTATATAATTTTTCTGATAAAAGTGCAGAACAATCAAAAGATTAATCTAACATAGAGTATAAAAATGTGATTGTCTATCCTAGAAATATAGATTCATGCGGGTAAGAAAAAAAAGACTATTTGAGATGCTGTTTTGAAAATGGCTGTTACTCTGTTGGGAAAGAGTAAAATGTGAATGCAAAGTTTCGATGCACTTATGATTTCCATTCAAGAACTTGTCTTGCAGAATCAAAATATAAATATAAATAAAAACATATAGGATGCCATCCCTTTTGAAAATAAGTTGACATGAGTATGCTGTTTATCCTAGCAACCAGCATTTAAATAGGAAAAATACAAAATGTTATTTATTCATCAAAGCTGGATACTGTCAATATTACCTTCTGAGTTATCCTGAATGTGCGCTTCTGCCTTTGGACAAATAAAAAACAAACAACAGTTAGATGAGTGATATTTTTTTATAACAGATATTAAGTTCTTTTTGCCAAAAGTAAAAAAATGCATTAGATTGATTATTTCAATCATATTAAGTAATGCGTCATTTTAACCAGGAAGCCTTGAGTTGCATATGCCTTAAATGCTTTTCTGTTAGAGGAAAATGTTTAAATGCAACTTGTCAAAAAGTTCAGTAGAATTTATTGTAGTTGTTTTTTGTTGTTTTCTTTTTAAAGATAATTTGTAGCATGATAACTCCTTTCCCAAATGTATTGGGGTAGTGTATTAGTTGGGCAATAAATCATAGCATCTAACTGATTCTCAGCATTATGGGTTTTCTATACAATATCAAGACTCATGAGCTATGTAAGAATTAGCAATGATATTTCAATAACAAAATCATGAATGCATGAAAATATATTTTGTCATAATCCAGAACATCTTTTTCTAAATGCTTCCCAAATTTCTAATTGTTGCCTGTGCTTCTGTGCCCATAAATGGATTTTGTGCTGGTTTTCTAGCAATTTCTCGATCCAGTTTTGAAAAGTTTCAGGCAATTTCTCGCTGATCTGTGAGGCTGGGGCTGAGACCAGTTTCTGGAATGAGTGAGCTGAACCAGTGCATATGTGTTTATCATATTTTCGGACAATGGTGGTGTAGAACAAAGAAATATTGCTTTTTTTTCCATAGAGATAATGATCAGTAGATTGTCCGCTTTCTCCAAGTCACTGGAGAAATCAAGAATTTGCCTGAATATTAGGCATAACAGAGGTTTGACTGACTAAACATTAACAAAAAACAAATCTCTCTTCATTCTAGACAACTCACTCGCTACTCAGACAAGCAGGGACTGCATTGATAGACAAGTCTACCAGAAACCCCCACCAAGCAGGGATGGCTGTGAGAAAGTATCTTACCCTGCAGGACAGAAGCTCCCAGCAGGTCTCCACCACACTCCCTTTATCTTCCCGGAAGGCTTGTCCTCCATAGAGACCTTGCTCACGAACATCCAGGTGAGGCTCTGCCGGTGCTTTATTATTATTATTCCCCTAGATGAATAAGAAAGGAGGTGACCCACTGTTTGGGATTTCCTGAAATGGTAAATAGCAGACTTTTAGGATGTGCAGTAATTGCAATGGGCGCGTGGTTACCTGCTTCTCAGTGTCTACACATCTTTGGAATAAAAGAGTCACATTGAAAGCACTCACTAGTTTCAGTTTGGTTTTCCCTGGAGGAAAACAGTGTTTACCAGTCAAGAGCCTATTGACCTCATCAGTCCTGGCACCGCCCCACCAACACACTAGTGGGGCGGTGCCAGGACTGGTCAATAGGCCCAACAAGATAGTGAGGAAAGCCTCCCCGGTGGAGGGACTGAACCTGGACCATCTTCAACCGGTGGCAGTGGTGAGGGTAATTGACAAACTGGGAGCTATCCTGGACAGTGCTTCCCACCCCCTGCATTATGAGCTGTGACTGATGAGCAACTCCTTCAGCCAATGGTTCATTCCCCCCCAGTGCAGAACTGAACGCTTCAGACGCTCCTTTGTGCCCACGGCTATCAGACAGTACAACAGTAGTTTGTACGGCTCCAAAATCTGACCGGCCTGAGGTGCATCTGTGCTGCTTCCACAATCTCACTACCTTACCCCATTCACTACCTTGCCCATTCACAAGTAATGCCCCAACTTGGTTGTCTTTCTTATCCTTGTTGGTCCCAGCCGGCACGTATCTCGTCTATTATTTTTGTTTGTATTCTTGTCATCGCTATTGCCATTCTATTTATATTGTCATCTGTCTCTTTATATTTATGTTCATATTTATTTTACTTTTTTACTTTTTGACATTATAACTGTTACGCTGCTGTGACAAAGGCTGTCATCTGTCTCTTTATATTTATGTTCATATTTATTTTACTTTTTTACTTTTTGACATTATAACTGTTACGCTGCTGTGACAAAGGAATTTCCCCTATGGGGATCAATAAAGTTTATCTCATCTTATCTTATCTTTAAAAGTTACTTGAACGAAAGTTAAATCTGAGTTTGCTGTAAAAAGCAGCTAAAGATTAAAATCGTAGTTACATGAACCGCAACTCTTTTGTTTCGCATCTTTAAATGATTGAAATAAACCGATGAGCCTCATTACTTTTGTTCAGTGTGTAACCTGTTGCTGTTTGCTTGTGTGTCTCCAAGCAGGGTCTGCTGAGGGTTGCCATAGAGAACGCTCGGGCACAGGAGAAGCAGGACCACCTGGAGAGGACAGAGCTGAAGATGGAGCTGGTACGAGAGAGGGAGCTCAGAGAGACACTGGAGCGACAGCTTAGCATGGAACAGAAAAACAGAGGTATATAACAACACCTCATCAAGCATCACATATTTCACAGCTCAGTGGGTTTGCGGGTAAATGTTCAGCAATACTTTTGCGAAAACAGCAAAATAAATCATTAACTATCAGGGCTGCCTGCAGATTTGTCTCTCGGACTTAGAAGTTTTTTTAACTGAAGACTATTTAAATTTCCAGTTTTGCCTTAAAATTGGCATAGAGCTGAGAAAAAAAAAAAGGAAAAGGGCAACCAAATTCTTCAGTCACTAAAAAAACATGGATATTAAATATTCTTCAATTTTCCGAAAACTCTCCAAATCCAATGACTTTGCCATCTGTGTTTTGAAGCTTATGATTTTTTTTCTGCCAAACGATAATTTGCGATTATATTAGATTAAAAAAGATCATTTACCTAATACATGCTGACTGCACGTTCACAAAGTATCTATCACTTGCTTTCTGTCATAACAGGTAAACTTGGAACCTGGAAAAGTCCAGGAAACATTAGACAGGCGAGGGAACCTTGTAGCATGTAGCTTCACAGGTTGCTGTGATACAATTCTAAGCTGAAAGGAGCCCTGTTATTTTGTCTAAATCTCATCAGGGTTTGAGGACACTCACTCTATGCATTACCCTGCAAAGGTGAATTACACCGAGGTTGGCAGTCTTGTTTTTAACTAAATCAAGTTTGGCATGTCTGTATACACTGTCACATCATAACCCGCGAGAGAAAAACACCGCTGAAGGGCACGTTCCCTCATGGAGTCCTGCCGCATGCAGGAGTTCACAATCTATGTGATCAAACCGAATATGTGTTCAGCTTTCCGGCTCATCACCTGAAACCAAACGGCGCTTCATTGTCGCCGTCATTCACACCAGATACCTTTCTTCTTGTTGCAAGTAACTTTAAACTGGGTCAGACAGAAACATAAAGAGACGGAGACCATAGACACTTATTATGAAAACTGCGTTTTCTCAGGAGGAGAAAACAATTGACACCATAATATAGGGCCGAGGTCAGACGGGCCAAAATATGGCATTTAAAACCATCACATTTCACTCAGTTGAAAGAATATTACTGTTTCTGCAAGGACAGTTTGTTTGTTTAACCACTGCCTTAACAGTTCTCTTCAAGGGCTGGCGTCATTCCCAACTTAGGTTCATAGTATCAGTATTGGCTCAAAAGCAGCTATGGACTAGTTAAATCCTCTAGTTCCCACAAAACTATACAAGTATAGTTTTGTGGGAACTTTATTACAGCAAGTCACATTTTGGCTGAGTTAGCAGTGGGTTATCTGTTTGTTAAGACACTTGCAACAATAATGACGCTTTACACTTTTCTGCATTTCTCCATAAATCAAGTGACACAAAAATAAAAATAAAAAAACTCTGACCAAAAAGTAATATTTCAGTCATACTATTTCTTTTAAGGGACGAATTTCTCAAGGCCGTGGTCAATCATTTTTGCTTGTATGCCGCAGTCTCCAAAGTAAGTTGTCGGTACTCTACTCCATCATGCTGCTGCTTTTTTGTTGCAGTAGCCCTGTGTGTGTGTATGTGTGTGTGTGTGTGTGTGTGTGTGTGTGTGTGTGTGTGTGTGTGTGTGTGTGTGTGTGTGTGTGTGTGTGTGTGTGTGTGTGTGTGTGTGTGCGTGCGCGTGTGGGGCTTCAAGGCACCGTCACAGTTGGCCTCAGTGACTCACCATAAGTCAGAATTAAAGAAACTCACAACAACAAAGCAACAATACCTTCAAAGTCATCCAGAGCCCTTGATGCAAAGAACAACTAATGTCGGGAAGCGGAGAAGCCTTGTAAAAATATAAAAAACTTCTGCAACAACAGATACAAAAAGTATTTCAATGTTTAAAAGAATTGATCCAAATTGTGCTTTTTATTTTGCTATTTTTGTATCCTTCGCCACCCGTTGCTCATTGTCTCCTTCCTTGTTAAGTCCTGATCCAGAAGCGCCTCAAGAAGGAAAAGCGAAATAAGAGGAGACTACAGGAGGCATTGGAGGAGGAGGTCAAACTGCGTGATCAGGCAGAGCACAGCCTGTTGCACACTGTCAGCACACACACAGGTACCATAGATGCTGAATAGCACATACACACTTATTACATACATGTTGGATTTATTCACTGCTCTTCACATGAGCATTACCTTTAATTTCATTCTCAAAGCATGCTGTGCATCGCTATTCATCAGCCCATTTATTTGAGTGTCTTTATCTGTTGACCAAGGCCATCAGTCACCAGAGCCCAGTCCCGGGAGCCAGGACAGAGATGTGAGCAGCCATGACGACAACATGCTGGACACCCCGGCAACAGTACAAGGTAAACTTTTTAAATTCATATTAGGTGTGAACATCTACAAGTTATTCTTCATACGAGGTCTTGAGAATCATTTTGTATCTTTTATCAAGAACCGATTTCTTTTTCTCTGTTTAATTAATCGACACACTTGTGGGTTTCTCACAGTGTGAGTGTTTGTGTTTCTTGTGTGTCTGTTGCACATGGCTATGCATAACCTCCTTTTATATTTTGCAAAAAAGAGAAATATCTCTAAAACACCCAAACACAGTGCATATATATATATATTTAGTTTAAACTGCAATCATTTTATTACTTTTATTTTTTTTGGTTGCAAGCCCAACCTTGTGTATCCTCACAAAGTCGATGGACCCATGATCTTCCTTTCATGCAAAGGTTAATTGAAGGCAAATAGATGTTTTGTTGCTTCCAACCATTCTCTCTGATCCCTTTTTAATGCAGAATACTTCTTGTTTGACCTTTTGATATTAATTTCTAAATGAACAATTAAACACTTTTACATATGGCCTTTTGACAAACTTTAACATGTCAATTGTGACCATGGACTTGCCTGCATGCTGTGTATAGTTTATATGCCCATGCAGATTAAAAACAAGTTTATTCTAGAATATTAAAATGCTTTTCATTTTCATTTATATCAAGTTTTTATTACAAGTTTTTGTCGTTGCAACCTCTGAAGGAAGTTCATGGACCTCCAAGCTACTTTATGAAACCGTTCCTGAAATAATCCTTGTTATGACATGGAAATTTCAATAACAGTGATAGCACAAAACCACATCCAGGATGTTTTTTTGTCGTCCATTCCCCCCAACACACACACACACACACACACACACACACACACACACACACACACAGATAAGATCTCATCATTTCACCTGCTTGCTGCTTTTGATGCTCAACTGACCGGTCTACTGGAAGGGCTTTCAGAGATTTCACAGGGAGATGACTTCTGAGAAATTGAACAACATATTAAGCACCGGGCAGTTCACTGAGGCTGCCACTTTTAACAGGAGACGGGAGGTTGATATATTTATATTCCCTACATTATTGTTTTTGCAGCTATAGATTAATGAGAAAGTGCCTCGTGTAACATCTTGGAACGGACAGAAAAAGAAACGGCCGTGATCCCGAGACCGGCCTCATCAAAAGGGTGAATGGTTGCATCTCACCTCTGCTCTGTGTCGTGCCAGGACCGCTTTAGCAGACGGCTAGCTTGTTCTAAGGCAAGTTTTTAATTGAATGCCAGTGAAGCAAGAAGAGAACCAGCCACTAATTAACGGCTGTCTTAATTGTCCTCATGACGTGTTTGTTTGGACATAATTTGCATAATTAACACCCAGTAATAAATCATTTAAAGGGGAATTGTCTGTCAAGACAGTGGGGCAGGATGTGGCTCCTTTGTGCCAGGAAGTTTTATCGCTGGGAACAGTGATCGGGAGGACGAAAAACACTTTCAGCTGAGCCTTTCTTGTTAACCAACTTTCATGAATAATCACAAAATTGGAATTTGCGCGAAAACGATAACAATGAAATTCAGGGGAGAATTATTACCACAGACTCCACCCCACCCCACCCACCCACACCGTCATATCTTACTGGAATATATGAATACGTTACAGATCAGTATTTAAGATTTGCAAAATTGGATCAGTCTAGGGGTTTATTTATGGCATGTTATTTAGATGTTGCTATCTGGTCCAGTGTTAGAATAAATACCAGCATTGGACAAAAACAAGCTAAAATTTGATTTCCTATTTTTTGCACTGCCTTGAACATTCAGTGCCGCTCAAGTGTCAGTGAACGCAGAAATATAACCAATAAAATCTCAGAGGTTTTTCTCAAGGAGCATTCATACAGTTCATACAGATTTATCATTTATATTGTCAATTCACATCCATCTATCTATCTATCTATCTATCTATCTATCTATCTATCTATCTATCTATCTATCTATCTATCTATCTATCTATCTATCTATCTATCTATCTATCTATCTATCCCCCCACATTCACACACACACACACACACACACACACACACACACACACACACACACACACACACACACACACACACACACACACACACACACTCACAAACACACACACACTCACAAACTCACATTTCTATAATTTACACCCTCATACAGTATCAGTATTGGCTCAAAAGCAAATTAAACTCTTGTACAATAAAGGTCTGAATGGTCTTAATTGTTTTATTAATAAGCATTCATGTGTCTCTTTCAGAGGGCAGAGTGTTTCTACAGACAGCTGGGATGTACTGAAGAGGAGGCGGGCGGATGAATGACTAGGTTGATGGAATAACAGTGATGACTTCTCATTAATGAGACGTGCGCTGAGCAGGCATGCTCGGTCCTGCCGCGACATCCGAGATAAGCACTTCTCGACTCTCTGAGGAAGAAGCCCCTCCATTCCAAGGTTGAAATTTGAACTTTTTCATTGTTCTCTCGTTTAATTTATTGCATTTATCACCAAAATCTCAGCTGTAGTGGGAACAGTACTTTAATCTGATGATGTGTTTGACTGTGTTACTTTCAATCAAGGTTTTCTGATCCTAGATGATGATGATGATGATGATGATGATGACCATAGTTGTTTTTGTCTGTGCTGTTTATCTGGACACAAGTGATCACTATAACTTGTAACAGAGGTGTGTACATATATATAGTCATCATTTTTGTTATTATAATATAAAAAAAACATAAAGGCATGTTGTACAGTCAGTAAATGACTTGTATTGTGTATGTTATGCAGTAGTGCAGTTTGACAAACAATACAAATACTTTTTATTAAATTGCGTCATTGTGTCTTTTTTTCACACCAGCTGCCTCCCATCTCTTGGCTAATTATAGTGGTTCAATCTTATTGATTTTTTTTTCATTTTAATTTACTAGAATCAAATGAAACCTTTGTTTTTATATGTGTTGTACTGATTTATTTAAAGAGATAAACAAAATGCTGCACATGGAGTTTGTTGTTTCTGGTTGCACTGAGGAAGTGATGAGTTGTATTACAATGATTTGTCCTTAATTATCTCCATGTAGATGTAATTACCAATTGCATGACCGTAAAGTGGTGAGTAAGGTTGTTGCTTTTTATGACACCAATATTGATGGTGGCATTATCTTCATACATTTGTATGCTCTCATATTTACAAATTCGGCACACTGAAGGATTCACTTATGACAAGCCAGAGGTCAAAGGTCAAGGTTACTTTGTCCTTGAGCACCAGGTTATTGGCCTCAATTCAAGAATTCATCTGGGGCTTATTGGAAAGTTTTTAGCACTCACAATGAGTAATGTAAAATGATGAGGTGATGACATTTAACATCACATCTTCAGTAGGCCTTTTCAACACCTGTAAAATAATGAAAGAAAAAGGGTACAACTTGCTTGAATTTGATTGGACACTGAATTAATTGTATCTGGAATATCAAACATTTCAAAAAAAACATTTTGATGGCTTAACATCGAAATGAACTTCATGGATTGATCATTGTAACATTAGTTTGATAGCAGTTTTAATATACAGTACAACTTATTTCAATCAAAGACGCGTCTTATCTTTCTGTTTTGTTTGAGTCATCTCTAAGGCCACATTGATTTTTTTCAGGAACCTGTTGCTCATGCTGAGAGATCAGGAGGGATTGTCTGTTCTTGCTCCTTCTTTTTTATTGATTTTGACTTTTAGGTATTTGTATGACGTGAGTTCCTCGTGTCATGAACCAAAATCTTAGTTCTGCTGATGCAGAGTTTCATATAATTTTGATAAAAGATGCGATAAAGCTCTCTGTCACTCCCTCTTGTCCAGTCCTTCATAAACAGCTTTAAGGTGAAAATGGTGTTTTCTTTCTATTGTCTTTGCACAACCACTATGTCTCTTTTTGCACAACTCCTATGTCTGAATCAATGAAAATGTAATTGCTCGTAAGTTTCTTTCCAATACTAAATGCCTTAAGTAATACAAGTACCTTTTATTACTCACTAAAAGCACTATTAACGCTTGCGTAGAAATGATTCAAGCTTCATCATTGCTGGTTACTGGCATATAATAATCACAATCATAATAATAATAACAACAATAACAATGATAATTCATTATAACAATATTGGAAGAATAGTCTATCTTGTCTGTATACAACATAGTTACATACAGTTCTTCATTTTGAATAGAATTTTCAAGCTGGTTGAAGGCTTGTTTTCAAGATAGAAAATGCACTATATTTTCTTTTGTCTAAACTTACTACATTAGCAAGCCTTTCTTTCCATGTTAGCACAAAGTACAATCATCACTAATTAAATTGTCTCTTTGCACAACAGGGATTGATGCCCTGCAACAGTCCTGTGATATAAATCAATGTTTCCTCATCTGTAAACTTCAGCCATTTTTACAAATAAGCCATTTCTGCACTAAAGCACTGGGTGTGACTTGAACATAAAAGAGAAGTAATAACAATATGATGCATTCTGCAGTGACATATGATACTGATCATTTCCAGTTCAGATGTGTTTATTGGCATACATTTACAGGATGTCTGACAAGAAAAGGGCAATGATTCACAAGTAAACGTATGAATGAGTCACCAGCTTTTCAGATGACCACCTTTGTCGCTGTCTGGACTAAAAAGGTTTGTGTCTTCATTCAGCCCTGCACTCCTGTTTCTCTCCCTTGTTTCTCTCTCTCTGTGTCCCCCCCCCCCTCTCGCTCCCTCTCACATGCATTCACAATTCACTGACTAGCATTGTCCTGCTGAGAGATGTGTAATGGAAAAGATAAATGGAGGATAAAGCTAAGGTGACAGGACTGAGCATGCATGTGTGTGTGTGTGTGTGTGTGTGTGTGAGAGAGAGAGAGAGAGTGTATGTATGTATGTATGCATATGTGTGTGTGTGTGTGTGTGTGTGTGTGTGTGTGTGTGTGTGTGTGTGTGTGTGTGTGTGTGTGGTCTGTCCGTAAGTGTGTACTGCACAACAGACCAGCAAACCATCTGCTCATCTCCTCTTAATGAACAAAGCAAACAGCAGGAGTCAAGGCTGTCTCCAAATCTGGTGTCTCTTTATTGGTAAGCACTCACTCACTCTCACACACACACACACACACATACGCGCACACACGCGCATGTATACACACATCTCACTGCGGTGTTTAATCTGATTATCTTTGATTGAGAACAGGGGCAAAGCAACCTTTTTTAGACCTTACTCCTACATCAGTGACAGAGAAGGTCTGAAACACAATTAGCAAGCTGTTCCTGAGCTCTGCTTTGCAGTCACATCTGACCACCAGCACACAAATAGACCTAATGGGTAGGAACTAACCAATGAGAACTAACGCACCACTGCATCTGTGGAGACGATTAGACAGCTGTTCACCATATCTTTTAAAATGTACTTGAACCTCACACAAGCACTGTGTGACGTGAACAAAACCGGTACTATGGTACTGGTAGACTTTGACAAGATTTGCATGTGCTTAACCAGACAAATAAAAGTGTTCATTTTGACTTTCTGCAGCACAGCATCCACAACGCCCTGAGGAAAAATTAACACGGCCTCCACTTTTGTAAGAAAGTTGTTTTAAAAGACAGGATACACCTTTTGGTGAAATTGTAAACGCATGATAAAACTGAACACATGGTCATAGAAGACTAGACTCAAGATCAAAAATGACCAGAGAGGGACTCCAGGGCCTGTAGGGCCTTGGAATAATCTATCTGAGGATAACAGTTGTTGAGGGAGACTGACCAAAGCATCAAGTAGCCCAAACCAAACCCTAAGTTTCAGCTTAAGGCTTTCTGCTGTTGCTAGATCAGACACTCTCATCCAGAGGAAACAGAGTTCCCAAGAGGTTAATTATGCATTTTCAGTCACATTTGCAGTTTTTTTTCTCCAAACAGAGTAGTTAATTTTCATATCCCTTGAGGTTTATTATTCCTGCACTTATTTTATCCTGAATTATACTGATATACTGTGTTCCTTTTCTGTTCTCATTCAGTCGTCACATGTTTTTATATATTATTCAGTGACTTTTCCTTTTTTGTCGGTGGCTTTGTGTAGTTCCCCTCTGACACCATGAGCTTGAAAATCACACCCCAGACGACCTACTAAAGCACTAAGGTTGCAATATTTAAATTCCAAGCGGCAATTAGAAACGGGAAACGGTGGCAAGCAGACACACGGTGCAGTTTGAAGGATTAAGCGGAAATCTTTTAACATCACTGAAATAAGCACTTATGCCACCTGGTTCTTTGTGAGCGCTTCCCCAACAAAGACCAACAGCGACCTCTGCTGGTCACTGAATAAACATCACCTTACTGCGTAGTAAGGATTTTTGGACCTGGAGGGCTTCCGTACGAGACCCCCCCCCCCTCCTTTTTTTTATACCCTGTCCTCCGCACAGCATGGATCCCTCGACTAACTTCTCGTAGGTAGCTTGGTCACGTTTTCGTGACCTAACTTATCGCCTGGGTCGTGTAATAAATCTTCACGCCATGTTTACCACCACCGGTTCCCGGGGCCTCTGTAAGTAGTCCGGCTGGAACGCGTAACTTCCGCAGAGCTTGTTAGGATCCCTCCACGCATCTGATGTCAGCGGCTACTGCTAATTCTTGTCAAAATCTTGTAGCAACAGGACTTGATTTTCTTCCCTGGAAGACGTTTCACCTCTCATCCGAGAGGCTTCTTCAATTCGAACGGACTGTGGGGGGTTTTCAGAAAGAACCACCAGTTTTGAGCTTCAAGGGAAGAAAATAAAGTCAAGTTGCTTCGACAAGAAGATTTTGACAATAATTAATCATGACCTGGGTGACTGAGAACCTCCACAGACACAGCTACTGCTAGCTTTGCTTGTTCACTATAGTCTTGCGTTGTCATTCATACATTGTGACCTAGGTATGTCTTCTACAACCGCGTTTAGAGACCTAACAACCTCAATTTCGCCTTAAATACATTTTGGTTCGTTCTCTTCGAGGTGCCGAAGTAGTTTGAAATTAGTGACACTGTCAACAAATGATGTCTGTCAATAGAGGAGCTTGACTATACTAAGAAAATAGTGCAGCCCCTCTAGCATGAACGTCAGCATGTCATTGAATTTTGTGTGTGTGTGTGTGTGTGTGTGTGTGTGTGTGTGTGTGTGTGTGTGTGTGTGTGTGTGTGTGTGTTTTAGACAAGGCTCCTCTGTCTAAGGGCCTCCTGCTGGTGCTCAATGGGCTGACAGTGATGCTCACCCTGCTGCCACAGTACCAGGATCTGTTCGTGTACAACCTGCGGGCTGTCTGCCAGCAGCAGCAGGTAGGTCTCCAGCATTCCTGCACCAGGATCCTGCTAGGCCACATATCTTTGAGCGTGTGAGATTTGATAGAAGTCTATTAATACTGAAATTAGATGACAGTTTTATATATATGTGTTTAAAGATGATCAGAATAAAGAACGTTTGTAATATGTGAGGAGACATAACAAGGCACAGTTAAAACAAGTAGCTACACAAAACAGTTCAGTCAGCTTCGTTGCCCTTGCTGAACTCAGTTATTGGCATTGTAATTAATTTATTTTAGTCTCCATGTGGTGTTTTTTTTTTTGTACTTGAAAAAATTATCACACTGCACAATGTGCAAATATATATACCTGTTTTCATTAGCAAAACAAAAACAACATATATTTAATATTCAACTTTTTAAAGGCATTGCTATGATAGATTTAGAGTATACATAATGCCACATGTTCATTCCTGTGATGTAACTTTTTTTCGGGAAAAATTTGTAGGTTTTCAAAAGAATAAATATTACAATTCCTGAATTGGTCAGTTTTAGTGTGTGTAATAGGTGTGTGGGTTTGATTTCCCCTCTTTTCCCTCTTCAGGTATGGAGGTTGTTGTGTGGAAGGCTGGTCTGCCTTGACGTAAAGGACACCTTCTGTAGCAGCTTACTCCTTTATAACTTCAGAATCTTTGAGCGGAGGTTCGGCACGGGGAAGTTTGCTGTAAGTACCGAACACTGAATGACTAGACCAAGGGTCAGCAACTTTAGAAATCCAATTAGACCCATTTCCTACAGAAATGAAAACACTATGAGCCACGAAACCCTTTTGACAATGCATATATATAGGTTTTTTTTTTTTACCCCCTTTATGCTTTGTATAAAAGCTATTGTGAGTTGCAGTTATGAAATTAATTAACCTTATAGACAAAATGAAGTTCTGTTTCTGCATGTAGCAAGAACTTTTTGAACTCTTAAAAAAAAGATTGTTACGTTCAAATAAAACATTCAGTGTCTATGTGAGTCCTCCTTGGATTTATGAAATTAAAGACCAAAACTTAAATTATCCCCCTGCAGCAAACCAAAAAATTCTGTTTGTGTCCATGCGCCATCACTGTTTTATCACATGTACTACCGCATGCAATGAGCTGTTACCACAAATTAAAAAAAGGTCTATTTCACTGAAGACTGTGAAATATGTATTTGCAATTTTGATAGGCAATCTAAATATTAATTTTCCCTGGTTAACTAATATGTGTGTCACAATATGTGTGCCGGCGTTGCCGGCAGGTGACACATATTAGTTATTGTGGTGCATAATTTGAGCTACACGAATCAAACGAGTTTCATTTTAGTGCTACAAGACAACCATAATCTTCAAATACAGAATTTCAATTAATAAAGGAACTAATAGATAATTAATTGAAATTAAATAGTCGTTATTTATTTTCCAAAGCCGCAGGGAGCTATGGGTTGGATTAAACACATGACACATGAATTGATACAAATGCTGAAAAGTTATAGTATATCGGGTTTCTACGGGTCTTCATGGCATGTTCATATGAAACAGTCTTGTAAAAACAACTTCCCCTTTGGCATGCAGGTGTTCTTGCTCACTTGTCAAAAAGAGTGTATGCTTGAAAATAAGGGATGGTTGAAGTTTCTGAGAGAACAATATTTTTGTCTCTATTTGCCTCACCCAATCACTAATTTGGGTGATCATATTTATCTTAGTCCTTCCTGCTGGGAAGCTGGTGTCTCTCTGCGCTGATGGACTACCTATTGGCCCAGGCTTTCCAGTTTCTGTTTGACTACAAGGTTGAGGAACTGCCTGCTGGGCTGTGAGTAGTATGACTTCAGTGGGTTCATTTTAGTTGCTACTACATTCTTTTGTGTCTCCAAAGATACTGAACAGTTGACACTCCTTTTTACTTCAAGTACCAAAGCTTGGCATTTGTTTTCTGTGCTGCTCAAGTAATGAAAGCATTGCCACTGGTATTAATAAATTCAACAGACAGAAGTATAGCTTCACGCTGGTTGCAGATAGTTTTTCTGTCTTGTAAAATACTGTAAAAATCAACAGGTAATCAGGTAATTGTTAAAAAAGTATCAAGCAATCTCAAGTGAATCAGAAATTGATTTTCTGATTCTGACATTGCCAAAGAAATTGTAGAAGATAAATATTCAACTTTTCGAAGAAAATAAACAGTGAAATATATCAGAATGTTTGATGTAGTGATACACAATATATCGATCTGATTGTTCTAAATATTGTGATGTTATTTTTTTTTAGGTAATTGATCGGCCCCTGGTATTAAAAGACCTATTTAATCCTCCAACAAAATAAATCTATTCAAAGCATCACCATCATTCAGTCAGTGGTGTGGCATCTTATGTGTACCACAGAAATTCTTCATATTTCTTGTCCTGTCAAGCTCATTCCTTTGACTTCCATTCTGTCACAGACTCGCTCCCGTCTTCTCTCTGTTTGTGCCTTTCTATCTCTCCATTCCCCCGATGCCAGTCACCCAAGTCCGGGGCCACATCCACATCACTAACAAGTCTTTGGTTTACATTGTTGGCTTGCAGGTAAATCCTTGCATTTCATATATTTGGCCTGTTAGCTAGATATCATTGAACAGGATATTTGTCATTAAAGTAAGTTTGGTTTTGAAAATAATGATCTGGCGCCTCATTTACGAAGGTTTGCATTCTGAAAGATGGCATTTGCCTGTAACTGGGAAAGTATGCACGCCCAAAAATTGAAGTTTGGCACTATCAAAGGAAAGAGTACACATGACATTTGCACATTCTCATGTGCAAAGCCAAGCAAAATTGAATTTTGTGCATCCTGACGTGTGTGTGGAACTTAGTGTACGCAGCATTTTGATCGGTATGCATTGTTAGTATTTGAAGCCCCGGGTTAATCATCATCAGCAATGGACTCTACAGAGGAAGTTAGCATGTGACAGCTGCAAGTACTCCACATACCAGAGACAAAGCAAAGTCAAAAGTTCGGGAAAGCTTAAATTTTTCAAGCCACTTGATGAGCTACTTGACAAGATAGAGACTTACGTTTTCATAAAGTGCAAATCCAAGTCCTGTTAACATTACTTTTATTTGAAGCATTGCTTGAAAAAAGCCCTAGTAGTGGTCAAACCTTGTTATTTCTGGCACCCCGGCTGGAAGTTTGAATCATTTAAGCTGTGGAAACTCCCTTTTTCTGATGTCCGTTGCGGAGTCATAATTTATTGTTAATGTTGCCGCAGTGTCTGCAGCGCACATGGCAAAACCTGCTGCAGCACAGCATTTTATGATAAAATGCAGAGCAAGGCAGTTTACTGGAATCTCTGGACAGACAATCTCACCTACATTTATGTTGCTGGTCAGCTGAAAGTGTGCTAACTCACCGGTATACTACTGGGCAGTATTTATTTATTTGTTTTTTAATCTTTTGCTAAATAGTTGTGTGAACCTTGTGAGTCTTTGGGGAGTCTTGAATTAAAAGTTTTAACAATCCTGTATTTCACTGTATTTTCACTCTATTTAAAAATTGCTTCCTTCCCCCCCTTGTCTTCCTGAATGTTGTTTGGCACTGTAGCTGTTGACTTCCAGCCCCTTCATGTGGTTACTAGCACTCAGTGGACTTGTAAGTGTTAAAGTTCATTTTCTCATGCATTCAGTAATATTTTAACAGTAGTGAAAACTGTTGGGAAACATTTTCCATTAAAGTAATTTTGCTCAATATAACTTTTTTCATCGTTCACTTTGCTGATACTTTGTTGTTCCTTCATGTATATGAACAGTATATAAACTATTATTTCTTCTTTTTTTTCCCCTATTAAATATGACTTTCAGATCTCAGGTGGACTGTACCACTCCAATGTTCTCCAGTTGCAGAAGCTCCTCTTCATGCCTGCCTGGGTCCGTCGTATTGGACAGTATTGTCTGGAGCCCCTCTTCTCCAGTAAGTCCCGACCAGCCCTTTCTTTTCCAAACTTAAACGTCATTCATTTTGCCCCGCCCTACATTTGTAAATGTTTAATCTTGTAACGTCAGCTTTTAATAATCTCTCATTTCAGACTTGATTTATTAGCATCTTGGAAGAGCCATATGTATTGTTTTTTTAAACGTATCTAGGGGGAACCTTTTGTAAGGTGTTCAACAAATGGATCAATTTTACACTATTTTAAAGCAAAGGAGGGAAAAAGTGACACTTTCTAATTTGTCCAATTTCTTAAGATTTTATACATTTGATTTGGTGACTGAAAACTATTTTATGGACCCTCAGCTATGTCTCACAACTTTCTGTGGGTCCTGACCCCACTTTTGGTATAGAGCGTTTGCAAATGGACAGTATTATCATCATAGTGGGAGGAGTTGTGAATCATATTGGGGTTGAAATTATTCTGTTTATGGACCACAGCACTTAGAATACCTTAAATGTGAAGCCAGTTAACCGTATCTACTAAAATAACCCTTTTTCAATATATGTGCTATATATGTGAAGTATTTCTGTGGAATTCCTGAAAGATATTCTTCATCTATTTCTTTGTGGAAGAATCTGTATAACACTTGACAGGAAAAAATGTATAACTATAACCCAAAGGGAGCATGGAGGCCTGTAAGCACTTCTACATGGACCAATTTTTTTAAATTTCAGTTTTATCCATCTGCTCTGACCACGAGTTTTTGTGATGAAAAATAAATTTGAGAAAAGAGTGGGGCCCCTGGATGTATAGCCCAGTGTGAAAAGCGCACAGCTTTTTCTCTTAAACCTGCTGATCCCACACCACTGACATTTTGTACTCTGATGACCAAGGCTCCCAACCAACCAGTGAAACACCCCTGGGGATGGGAGCCACGTTGGACATCCAAAGGGAACAAAGGATGGACCTGCTTGACCAGCAGCTGCTGCTGGCACAATACAACGAGGCCAGGAGGAACACCAGGCACCAGCCACAGGTAGCTACCCATACCCTATGCCTGCTTGATGCCTGCACGGTCTCATTGCATACAAATTCAGGGAACTTGTGTGCGGCCTTACCTGTTGATGTAATTTTAAAAACATTTATTTTAAAAATAGTGCATTAATCATTTTTTTATGCGACTACTCAAGTGCTTAAGTTTGACTCCGTATCTGCGTGCAGGGCGGGTTGCTTCAGTGGACCAGGTTGTTCCCTTCGCTGAGACATCGAGGACAGAACCGGCCCCCGATACAGCCCCAGCCCGAGGCTCAGTCACAGCCTCCAACCCAGGCACCGCTACTGGACAACTCTCCTGTGGCAGAGGAGCAGGTTTGTGGCTCTTTCTCACCTCTTGATCCCCCCCCTAACTTTCTAATAGTTTCCTACCCATTGTTTATTTTTGGGGGGGGAATAATGGTCACACAACAATGTGACGTGCGGTCGAGCTGCAAATCCCTGTATGTATATGACGTGCCAGATTATAATTCACGGTGCCCTCGATGATTTATTTACTTGAATGACAATGTAGCCAGATGTGACGAAAGTGAATGGGCGATGTGAGTCTTTTAACAACATAAATTAGCTTGCCACACTCTCAATAAATCATACACTTACAATTGCATGATGGTAAATATTTAATCACAGGAAAAAAAAAGAACGCATTGTTGAAGCAGCCATTTCTGCTGTGGGGTGAATATTAGTATTCTCTTAACATTCAAAACATTATTTTCTCTCTTTACTTTGTATTTTTACTCCGCTCCAAATGGAGTCCATAGTCAATGGTCAAACACATATGAGGACTTCATTTTCAATTTGTCATATTTTTCAGAATTTTAACCTGCTGCATATTTTGCCCACTTTGAGTTACTGTGTGTTCATCACATTGCAGGGGCAAATACATTTTTGGAACGCTCCACATATTGGTTATCTCAAGATTCATTTTAGGAATTGAGATGGCACCGGGAAGCCGGCAGGAGATTCAAAATAGAGAAATGACAATCTCCTTTGCGATCAGTATATATTTGTAACATGATTCATCTCAATTGCTTTGCATTAACACATAGAATATATAAACTTATATATGCACCTCAAAATATAAAGTCACCATAAGAATTTACAATATGTACATAATATTTTTCTTTGCTTTTTGTAATCTGAAGATAATCACAGAGTAAAGCCTGTATGAGTTTGGATCAGTAGAGATGAACTTCTGGCTTTGGTCCACCAGAAATCGATGTTCTTGTCTATCTTTACGTGTGTTCAGTTAAAATGTTATTGTAATAGCTTTCTCAGATTTTATCCAACAAGTATTTGTCTGCTTCTTCTTTATTGGCTCATTTTAACAATGTCTTGTACGATAGGTTGCGAGGTTGGTAGAAATGGGCTTTTCCAGAATTGATGCACTTGAGGCCCTCAGAGCTTCAAACAATGACATCAACATGGCAACCAACTTCCTGTTGCAGCACTGAGACACACAGAAAGAGAGCACTCAGTGAGAACAGACGTGAAAGCAGCAGGAGAAGAGCAACCGAAGCCAAGGACCTTAAAGCAAAACGGATAACGTGTCGGGAAAAAAAATGAATACCCGGAGACAGAGAGGGGACGACAGATCTTGTACAGACAATCTGGAGATGGAGTCACTGCTCCTGGAGGCAGTATTTTGGTTAAGTGGACATGAACTGAGCACAGATGCTTGTTGTTACATGAAGAAGTGTGAAGCACAAAATGGGAGACGTTTGGGTCAAAGCGTTCCGTCGGTGATTGTCGTTGTGAAATGGGCGCTGTTGCTCAAGGCAGATGGAGTGGATTTAAACTTCAAGGGGGTCGCCTGGAAAAGAGAGTAAAAAAAAAAGGTCCGAGCTTCTCCAGCTGCACATAGAAGCACCGCCTTCAGTCCTGCAGACTAAATCTGAAGTGGGTTGTTTCTTTAAAAACAGAACTGATGCTGAAGCTCTGACATGAGCCAAAAACCTACACAACCACCACACGGATCCTTTTTTTTTATATTTCCACTTTCATCTACTTCTGCTCTTCTTCAAAAAGCTTCGGCATAACCAGTGAGCCTAATCTTATTAACTGGTCTGAGACTGTGTGATGTAGAAAATGGATCTGGAAAAGCAGGTCTTTGAGACGTGAAGTCCGAGGACACCTCAGTGAAAAAAGAAAATAATGATCCTTTGCAGGCCATTTGCTCTTTTGATCATTCAGAGAGGAGTGAAAAGAAAAAAAACATGACCTTGTAATGCAGCCTTGTTTTCCAAAGTGATCTGGAAATTAATGGTCTGGTTGTTTACCAAATGAACGGCCAAATTTAGCCACCTTTGACAAAACATATGTATTCAAAATAATTCAATTCCCAAGTTTTGATTTGGAAAATGGCTTTATTTGTACATGTCGCTGGTTTCTTTGGAGTCCCATTGAAAATGAAATACCCATCAGCTCAAAGTCCTTGTCTGTAAGTGAAAGATCTTTTATGTCTGTATTTCATTTGGAAAAGTTTCATTTTCCCAGAAAACACCCCAAGTGAGCCTTTTTTTCTTTCGGAGTTTTTGGAGATTCATCGACCTTTTTAGAACACGATGGGTCTAAATGCACACTTAAATCTGTAAATCAGAACGCCACAGTCATTTCACTGCACAACTGCCACGTCCTGGCGGTGTTTCCCGACAAGTTGCAGGTCTCAACCTTCTCCTCTGTGTGATGTTTTAACAAAGCCGACCGAGCAAAGTCTTTTCAAATGGGATTCGTCCCAGTTGACGGTCTTAAGTACCTTGTTAGGACTAGATCGGTCAGTTTGACATAACACAGGTGAGGTGAGCCTGGGCCATCTCAGGGGCTGTGAGGCGAAATGTATCTCTTCATCCATCACATCCAGCAATGTCAACAGGACCTCTTCGGGGGGCTGATTGCTCATACTTCTGTCATCTTGTCACACATATATACATACCTCCAGATTTTATTTATACAGTCTGAACTGAGTGTGAGTTTTGACTCCACTCATGTTCAAACCATAGCAGGTCTTAAAAGGTTTATCGGTATTTATTATGCAATATTAAGACAAGAGTTCAGAGGAGACTATGCACCGCGTAGTACCCACTACAGTCTGTGTGTATAAACGTTTAAGAGGAGTAATACTGCAGCCACTATGTGTTGATGTTAAAAATTGATATAGTTTTGTATTTTAGTGCATAATAATATTAATATATGACGCCGAGTTGAGTCTTTCGATTTCTTTGTATGTGTTCCAAGAGTGATATGATAGTATATAAAGTGACGAGGGAGTTGTTGCATGGACAACTGTCGTAAATTGTGTGTGAAATAAATCAACTTGATGACTGTGTTTGTATAGAAGATATTCATTTTGAAGATGATGCACTTTTTCAGGCTAATGGGAAAAAGGCAACTGTATTTTCTGTATAATGTTAAGATGTTAATCTGCAATGGACACATGTACATTAAAAATATCCAGCTGGTATTTAGCCACCGGACGTAGATGAAAAAGACTGTAAATATATCAGTTTGTATATTTTCTCCCCACATCTGATTCAGTTTACTTGAAAAAATTTAAACAAGTATTCAAGATGTTATTAAGGCGCTGATTCCATACGTCATTCTCGAATTCATAGAATGCATATCATGCATCACCATCCAAATTGAATTATTTACAATGAAAATTACTTACGTTTCTCTGGTTCGACTCCCAAAGGGGGTAGTATGGGGTCTCCCTGTTCTCCCTGTGTACGCATGGATTTCCTCTGGGGTTTTCCTGGTTTCCTCTCGCAGTCCCAAAAAACGTGCTGTAGGTTAGTTGAAGACTAAATTGTCATGGCGTGTGAATGAGTGTATGGTTGTATATCTCTACATGATGTCCCTTTGATCAAATGGTCCAGGGTAAACCCGCCTCACACCCAATGACAGCTGGGATATGCTCCATCGCTCAGGCAACCCTAAGTGCAGGATAAGTGATGTAGAGAATGAATGAATGGGACAGTCAAGTTTAAGTCTTGATGCAGTTTCTTTACTGTAATAATATGAAATCAATATCCTGGTTGTTTCATGGCCTTATTTAGAACCTGTCTTACTGCTGAGCTCTGTTGTTGCTTTCCAACACTTGATGGTGCTTGGTGGCATTTTCCATAAAATACGAATTATTGAGTCACATTGGGTCAGAGCAATAACCAAAACTTCCAGTCCAGATGCGATAGTACATCCTAAATTTTCATCTAATCTATATGAAATAATATAACTGATTTAATTGACTTGTTATGATTCGTGATATGTGTTGATAAGCTTAGACAAACTCATGATAAGTAAGTTGTAATTCTCAGATTCATTTGTATCATTCATTCAAATGTGTTCAAAAAAGCAAACCTCTCAAAGCCTGGGGAGAAAATTACTTTCTACTCTTTCTTTCTTTTTTTTCTGTGTAACAGAGTAAATTAGCAGCGTACAATAGAAAGACTATATATTTATGTATTTATTTTTCAACTCTTTATTTTTTTTTCTGAAATGTTTTTTTGGCTGCAGTGTTCGCTTTAGACGCTAGATGCCGACATTGACACGAATCTGCGCTTGTTATTCCCAGGTCTCCCTGCCACACCCACCTGCCCCGATTATTCCACAGAGCAGACAGCTCTGGTAGACAGTGTTGCTCCAGGGTGGCTGAATATCAATGTAGTGACTTATTATGCACAGCTTCAAGTCAAAGAATTAAAGAAATAAATAAGTGGACGGTTTGCCAACAATTATCGGGAACAAAAAAGACGGAGTGACACTACAAGCCGCCCCGTATTTTTCATCTCACACATGACGCAGTTGAAATCTCATCGCAGACGCATAACAAAGAGGATTTTAATTTTACCCAGGGTCTCCTGAGTTCACAGTGACACAATTCAATCTCCCCCTCAGCTGACATTGAACCCAGTCAAGCAGCGCCACTTTTAATGGTGGTTGAATTGAAAAGCAGATTAAACCAGAATGATTAATATCAAAGTCTTTGTGTTTCAGTGTTTAATTAAAGGAAATTATGTAAAAAGGAAAAAAAAAACAATGACAACTCAACTAACCTCATTAGGGTGATATATATATATATATATATATATATGTATATATATATATATATATATATATACACACACACACACTTGGAAACAGTTTTATCTTGACAGAAATAATGAATCTCAATGCATTTTTTTCACTTCTGCAAACAGAATTTACCTCAACCAACTTTGCAAAGACAGGTCTTAGAAAATTCCTTTGTGACACAAAGAATGTCCTCTTGCATGTTGCTATATTTGAAAAACAAACAGAACAGTGCTGTGTCTTTAATGAGTTTCTCCAGGCTAGAAAGCCGTTCCTCATTGACAGTACCAAAAAAAAAACATAGCCTTGAAGCATCCGTAGTTATGTCAGGTGTTTTTTTTCACCTACGATGTCTGATCGGAGGCACGCCCCTGTGTATCCCTTCACGTCTTTTGTTTCAACAAGTGTTTCAGTGTTTCGTTTTACTAAAGTGTTGGTAATTTGTCTCTCAGTTGAATGAACAGGAATCAATTTTTTTGGCAGAAATCTGATCAAAAACATCACACATTGGGTTTTCATCGGTCGATGACGACCTGTTGGGTTTAAAATTATCGCCTTGATGTGGGAGGAGCACTCTTGTCCTGAAATGAACCCTCTGAGGTTTTGCCTCAGGGAGGTGACTCCTGAAAGTTTTTACCAAAGGGCAAGAGGCCGTGCAATAATCAGTGGGACTTAGTTAGAGGCGCTATTTTTTAATTTCTTTATTGATATGCCCTCGTTCTCATCTGAAAAATCAAAAGTACCCAATGAGAAGCGATTCGATAACACTATAGCCGACAATGGCAAACCTTGACATTAAGGATTAGGCGATCAGCCTTCTTTGATGTTTCAGTGAATTAGTTTCAAGGGTATACAACATATTTTCCTGTAACCTTCCCTTCAAGGTCACCATGTCCTGGTCGAAGCCACGCCCAAGATCATTTCAATTGACACAAGACCACAAGAAATAAAAAAATGTTGTCATTCAAGTTTGCCCCAGCTTATTTACCCTGTCCTGATGACATTTTTATATGTAAGTAGTCCAAGCTCTGCCCAAGAAAATCTATATACTCAAAGATACCTAATAACTCCAGGCAAAGGTGGCTCCACAAGACAGCTTCTTTGCAATCCTATTGTATTTTATTTTCTGTCAATTTCACATATATGATATATTTTTCACCTTACACATTCACGACATAATTTGTACGTGGAAAACAATCTTTATTACCAAACGCAATATGTGAATGTTTATGTTCAGGTGGAAATACTTTTGATTTTTGTCCTGTTGGCATACATGTTTTCCCTTAAAACAGCCAGAGGCCAACACCAGTTCCGACGCTGTGTTCCCTCTCCAGCTCTGTTACCATGGTGAGTCCATGCCGTTTTATGGGGTTGCCATGGGGACTGTGTATAGCAGCCTCTCTCTCTCCCTCCCTCTCATCATGTTTCTGCACATTCATTTGTATGCCTTCTGTACGCTAATGCTCTAAAAATGTTAGCAGAGCAGGGGGTGGGGTTCCCTTGGAGGATTGCCTTTTTGTAGAATTTCAACCAGGTACTATTTCAGTAGATGGCAGGGAAAAAAAAAAAAGCTGCTGATAATTTTTGCTGTGACTGTGCATGTTAGGAAAATATCAGACACACGAGAATCATCTAGAACAATGCCATCTTTTCTCTCTCTCTTCGAAGCCCGTTGCTATGCTAGGCAAGAATACCAAATGCCTCCTACTAATATGGTAATAAAATTCAAATTACTTCACTTTGAGATAATGATATCATTTGTCTGCTTCCAACAATCAGGATTTGTTCTTATTCACCATACTCACATGTTACTAAATGAGTATGTATGTCCACCCATTTGTGCCCATCTCTGTGTGTTTTTTTATACAATGGTTGCCACATTTAGGAATGTTTGCATCCCATTTTGAGACAGAAAGCAAGCAGCAAAGGCCACTGATGTCTCCTCTCAGTCATTTTTAGAAGAATTTCTTACTTAATGGTGCGCAACAATGTACCTGCCTTAGGGCTAGTCAGGGGTTTGGCATTTCACTTCAATCGTGCGCCGGCTCCTGCCAGCCACTTCTGGTCTGTTTAGTCTGTGCCTTCTTCAGCTGAATCACAAGAGGTGCAATCTTCTATAATTGCTACGGCTCTGTTAAATCCGTGCTCGCTTAGTTGAACCTGTTTCTTCTTCTTCTTCTTTTTTTTTTTTTTTTAATTTTTTTTTTTTAATATTGCTTGAACTGATGGCTGTGCTGATGTGCAGCTTGTTTTCCTGTTTTTGTGTTTTTTTTTTTCTCTTGTGTTTATTGATGCCCCGCTGGAGCTGTGCCCAGATCTGCTTTGGTTCAATTATAAGACGCACAATCTCGCCAGATGCTCCCAAACAATAATTTTCGATAATAATAATACCTTGCAAGTTTTGGACTAAAAATAAATGATTATTTAAGGTCTATGTCAGACCTGAGTATTTTATGGTCCGGGGGCCACTTCCAGCCCATTTTGCTTTTTCATCCAGCTTGCCAAAGTATTTTCTTTGAATATTTTAATAAGTATTTTCAGTCAATATTGAATTTAGAAACTCCTTATTTTTTCCTTTTGTTTAATTTTGTATGGATGATTACATGCTAAATAATGTCGGTACATTTATATCATTAATGATTTTAAAGTTGAAATAAAATACCAAAAAAAATAAAATGTTAAATTGTAATATTCATTTTGTTCAATGTACATGATTCCGAGTTGGTCCGCGCATAAAAATTAAATAAGAAATGTGGCCTGCTGGCCAAAATAATTGCCCACCCCTGGTCTAGGGTTCAATCTGCAGAGGTAAACAGGTGTCACTTGTTCTTGTGTGGCATATATATATATACATATATAGTGTAGTGAGTCACGACTGTTGGGGTTTATGCTGATGCTTGTTTTCTGTGTGATTCTGGGGTTGCTCGGAATTATGTGGGTGTGGTTTGGGGTGCAATGAATTCTGTTTTTTTTTTTTTTTTACCTGGAATTGAGTGGGAACAGTTAGTTTTATTCTAGGCTCGGGTGGCGCGGCTGTGGCCAACAACAGCTATTGCTCATTAAACAGACATTTTACCGTCACCCAGGTGTTTCCCTGACTAAAACGCTAGTAGTATATTGCATTTTGGTCTTTTGGAAGGAAGCTGGAAATGCCTGAGATTCCAAACAGACAGTCCAATTATCCACAAGCTTATGGAAATAAAAAATATATAACCAGTGGCACGGTGGCACAGTGTGTAGTATTTGCACCTCACAGCATGAAAATCTCTGATTCAATTCCGTGGGCCTTTGTTTGTGGAGTTTGCATGTTCTCCCCTGTGTCTGCGTAGCTTTTCCCCAATTTCACCCGACTGACCAACAATCCCAAATCGATCAGATGTGAATATGATTTGTTTGTTTCTGTGAATGAGAGGATGAGTGGTTATACCCCCCTCCTAAACAAAGAAAGTTGTTAGGCTCCAGATCCCCTATATGTATATTTGGGAACTTTTTGGAGAATTTGAGGACTTTTCAAACCATCCATTATGCTAAGTTACTTTGCAGGTTGGATAACTGTAGCACCGGAATCTATACATATAAAAGAGAATGTTATTCAACCTCCTGTGCTTCTATCAGGGTCATGGAAAACAAGATATTTTCCACCAAATATTTAGTTTCCCTTTATAGATAAGAATAAATGCGGTAGTCATCGCTGTATTTGGATAACTATTCATTAGAAGTAAGTTGTTACCGGACCAACGTGTTCTCCGGCGTGCACGCAGATTTCTGACAAACCACAGACACTCAAAGCAAAACTCAATGTTGACAAGAACAGAAACCGGCTTCTATGCTTCTCTCTCCCTCCCCGATAAACCCTCCCTTGCTCTTTCCTTGCCCCCGCGCACCCGCTACACTCCCAAGAATCTCCCTGTGTCATCTGACCTTTGGTAAGGTTCATTTCCTCTGTAATCGTACACACGGTATGTCATGAATGCATCTGTCCTGCCTGCGTGTGTTTATTTTTATGCTTCCGTGTACGCTCTCTGACACGTCTCAATAAAAGAGATGAACGCCATCGTCCGTTCAGATCCGCTAGTTAAGGTGAAAGTGTTAAGCTGATGAAAGCTTTCTCTTCCGCTGACCCTCTGAGTGAATGTACGAACATACTTACGCTCCAGTGGCTCCATTACATCCGGTCTAAAATGACTCCGCTAAACACTTCCAACATTGTCCTCCCAACTGTACCAGCATTCAGCTGCCGGAGCATTTATCATTGATCCTGGTTGTCTGTGTTAATACAGCAGGATTATGGTTTCTAACCGGTTTACGGTTTCCCTTACTCCTGCAAGTCCGTCTCCTGACGCAATATTTTATGGGATGTTTGACTTTCGGGTAATCCTGGGCATACACAAACCCAACATTCCCTCATGAGTAAGCACGGTCCGTTTGGAGAAACCTTGGACTGATCGGAGCTCAATGCGGGCGGCCTTCCGCCTCGACCACTTAGTTTGGAACGAGATCGAGAGGAAATGACGGGGATAGAAGATATTTTAGAGACACAGATTCAAACTGAAGGTCCTAATTCCTATTCTTTATCGTTTTGTGATATTCAAATGCGGCCACGTTATTTTTATCTGTAACACTAATCAAAAATCAGCAGTGCCAATGTCAAAGACCGCAGCTGGGCTGCAAAGCAGGTGTCAGGATCCTCCGGGGGGAAACGAAAATTCATATCCGTCTGTGTGTGTCCGCACACATATCCTTATTCTTTGAACACTCCCGGGAACGGTGAGGGGTCGTGACTTTCTGACACGTTGAGTTTGAGGTCATTTTGCTCTTGAGAAATGGATTGATTGAAATTTATGAAATATAATTTTGAATTGGTTTGTAAGATACATTTATTTTTAAGTACGGTTGCTCATCTGAGACGCCCTGGAAGTAATATGTGACCTTGTGGCCTGCGGTGGCTTTTTTTCTTCGATTGTCCCCGAGAGGTGAAGCTGATAATAGGTCTGATATTGATTGTTTTTCTGTCCACTATACTCGTACACCTTATTATTTTTAGTGATCATTTTGAAAATAACATTAGAGTGGTCCCTTAAGATACAAATTTAATTTATTCCAGAAGTGGATTTGTATGTTGATTTATTTATTTATTTTATTAATATTATTATTATTATTATTTTTTTTTTTTTACAATTTTCCCCATTTAAAATAAAAGAAAAAAAATTAATACATTCCAGCACCCTCCCCCCCAACACTCACAAAGAAAGGATTTAAGGAATTTAATAGAGAAACAACCTGAAAAAGAAGGATTATAATAATTTAAGGGACATTAAAAAGAAATAAAATGTTCTCAAATCCCGCTTTGTATCTTAAAAATTTGGCTGTAGAGTGATTGGTACCTTAAGGGGGTACTTTATAAAAAGCCACCCACATCCATTGTCATTCAGAGAATGAAGGCTCCTTTTTGGCCTATATCTTTGAAAAGCAGCAGCTCACATCGACATTATCTGACTGATAGATACAGCTGGAGGCAACGGGGTGGTATTTTGACCCCCACCCATCCGTTTTATTATCCATCTGCATAAGGGGGACGCTGTCAGTGCTACACCTCGGAGAAAGGGGCGAGAAAGCAATCACGCGGCTTTGACGCAAGTTGTCAAACACCCATGTGAAAACACCCCGGTGACGACAGGGATGTCACGTGTTCGGCAGCAGAAGTCGATCTTATCAATAAAAAAATAAAAGAAAAAAAACAGTTGTACAGTATATGCTCGTCTTGTCAAGTATCATCCCGGGTGTCGAAAATGTCGCTGCGGCGGAAACTGAGATAGTGCTGTGAGCCGGGCGAGTGGACATGTTGTACCAGACAAGCTCTGTTGCAAGATTGTTTACATGGTAAAGGCATCTTTATCAGAAAGCTAAATCCGTTCCCATGATCGTTCTGTGACTTTTTCATCACCTCATCTCAGCGACACAGAACTCGGGGTGTTTTCTTTGGTCATGTTTAAACACAAAGAGGCCCCCCCCTGTTTTTTTTTCTTTTTTTTTTTTTTTAGTCTGTGCTGATTCACAACCGTCAGGAACCAGCCAGCTCTGGAAGCTTGTCTCCATGGAGACAAGGGTGGGAAGGAGAGTGATGATGTTGCTGGCAGAAAAGCCATCCTGAATCAAACTGTATGTTTCACAGCATGTATGGATGTGCGAGTATACATGGCTGAAGCGGACAAAGATTTGTATTTTCACTTCTGACCTTGATGGTCATTTCGTTGTCTAGCAACATGCTGTAGGTATTTTCCTTTTTTTCTCAGAATGTCACATCTGAGGTGAAAAACTAGCCGCTCGTATCGATAAGTGATGCCCCGCTCAACCCGGAAATTGATTAAACAAGTTTTGACAGGCAGAGTGCAGCCGATTGTTTGTGACATGAATATTCTCACAGAAAAAAAACGGAGCAACATTCGACTGCTTGCTCCCCAAGATTCGCCATCATTCAAAGCACGATGAAAGAACTGTAATAATAAAGGGGTGCGTCTTCCATTCTCCTCGGTTCAAAATGGTTATTTATAAACCGTTACATCCGAGGACATATCTGTCTGCCCTTACGTCAGAAGGATTGGAGAGCGAAAAAAAAAAAGCAAGCTCACAATGAGAGAGGCTGTTTCAGAAGCATGTTTCATGTGATGCATCTTCCTTTTGAATTTCATATTCTCTCGTCACATGATAATATTTTAAAAGAACATCAAAATACTAGAACCTTGGTACTCTGAGGAAGTCTGGAAGTGTCAAAAATGTATGAGAGCTGTGAGATGGTGGTGAGGTGCACTGTAGGTGTGACAGAGGAGTTCAAGATGGAGGCAGGAGTGCATCAGGGATCTGCTCTGAGGCCCCTCTTGTTTGCATTGGATAGGATAGATGAGGTTGGACAGATCTGTGGAGGTTCATCCAAGTCATGGTGATTTCTTGTCAATATCTTGTTGTGGCAACTGGACTTGAATTTTTTCACTTGCAGATATTTCATCCCTCATCCAAGAGGCTTCTTTGTTTTTGTCTTTCTTTGCTAATGTTGTGTTCAATGTTCATTCTAAGCTGCACAACTGCGCATTTGCACACTGCTTGCACGCTCTCAGCGCACAAGAAAACGATCCAGCTCAGTGTGCGCACTGCAAATGAATTAGACATGTAACATTTTTTTTTGGTATAATTTTGCTGTGTAATTCTGTGAGTGACAGGTGTCCAGCCAATCATTCGATACGATGCAATTACGCTACGCAGCCAATCACGGCATTGACAGTACTTGTGCATGTGCTCTGCCCATACACGCTATATAACAATAATAACACTGTGGCGGAGTTAAGTGACGCTAATGCTAACATGCTAACCCCTTATCAATGCGAAATGTGGCAAATGCGGTTCATTTAAGTTGGAGTACGTGCATATAGAAGAACAAGGGGTGAAACTAGGTGAGATTTTTTCTTTTTTGAGTGATAACGGTCTGCTCTGCAAAACATGCAGCGAAGCCAAAGTAGTAACCAAGTTTTCTTACGGAAAAATATGGACTAATGGAAGCTATGATCCCAAGTGTGATACTGATGTGTGGCCGCAGCGTGCACATCTAATGTTGCTCACAGTGGCTCGTGTGCTCGGGGAGGTTGTCTGTATGCCCAGACATATGAAAAATTAGAGGGAACATTGGTTGTGTTGACCCGTCTGTGCCTCCTCTACAAACCTGTCAACTTTATCCGTGACCGAACTGTGAAGATGTTGTGTTGTTTACTCTCTTATTTATGTGAGTTTGGTTTCCAGGATGTCTTTAGTGAAAATGAACTATCAGAAGTGAAGAAGCCTTAGATGAGGGGTTAAACATCTTCAAGTGAAGAAATTCAAATCCAGTCGCCATGACAAGAAGATTTTGACAATAGTGAGGTTGGACCATGATGTTTGCAGATGACACTGTGATCTGTAGAGGGAGTATGTGGAGGAAAAGCTTGAAAAGTGGAGGTATTAGGCCATAGGGGAGTGAAGGTTAGCCGATGCAAGACAGAATACATGCATGAGAATGAGAGGGACCCGAGTGGAAGCATACAAGGAGTGGAGACAAAGAAGGTGGAGGCTTTCAAGTACTTTGGGTCAAAGGTCCAGAGCAATGGAGAGTGTGGAAAAGAGGTTAGCTTGGAATGGGTGGAGAAAAGCAAAAGAGATAATGTAAGAGTATTGGCTTGAATGAAAAAGAAAAGTATACAAAGATGGTGCTGTGGCTGGTTTTGAAGAGAAGACAGGATGTAGAACTGGTGGGAGCAGAGATTAAGATGTTCAGGTTCTCTCTTGGAGTGCCTAGGATGGATAGGATGAGGAACCGGTTGATGTTAGATTTTTTTGGAGATTAAGCCAGACTGAGACGGCTTGAACATGCACAGAGGAGAGATAGTGAATGTAAGGACGATGAGGAGATTCATGGATGAAGTGAAAAGAGGACTTGAAGATTGTTGGTGTGACAGAAGAGTACGCGAAGGACATGGTTGGATGAAAGTTGATTTGCTACAGTGACCTCCGAAGGGAGCAACCATAGAAGAAGATAACAAATATGGTAAAACCAGTAATGACAATGATGATAATGCAGTGACTCAATAGAGGTGTTGAGTGGAACATCAATAAAAAAAAATTAAAAAAAGAAATAAAAGCATTGCTGCTGCCACATCTTTGTTTCTGTCGCCCTGTGATGACCTGCAAAGCAAAAATAAACACAGAGCATTGGATTTTATGGTCATGGATCAGGTGTAAATGGCAATCTTGGGCGGATGAATGAAAAGAGGAGTTAGTCCTTGTTTTGAAGGCGTGTGGCTGAGCGTGAGGCTCTGATGAACCAGTGAATTTATTTGCATGTCATTTTCTGAAGTATGAAGTCTTATCCTGATTTCGATCCCAATCAAGTAAGGACTTTCACATGGGAGAGGAAAAATTATTCAGATTATTCCTCAATAGTTAAGTTTCACATTCATCCATCAGTAAAGAATGTAGAGAAAGGTGAAATAGAGTTTTTACATACCACATTTAAAAAAAAAACAACAACATATTTAAGATGACTCTTGTTATCAACAAGCATGTTTGTTGGAGCCAAGGTTGTTTTTGTAACAGGATTACATAACGCCTAACTGGATGAGTTTCGTGCAACCAACTGAAAAGGGGAGAAGACCTGATTTTATAACTACGTTTGTATTATTTTTATTATCATTATACAAAATAGAAGGGAATTCTGTGTTATGCATTTATACTTGTACCATATAAGGAACTACTATATTCTATTTAAATTTATTTGTCTACTTGCAAAGATTTCAATTTCAATGTGACATCCAGACATATAAAATAAAATGACTAGACTATGGATATTTATTTCATCAGTGTTGTGAATCTGCATAGAATAACATTTCATCATCAGCATATTAATTATTAAAACCCATAAAAGCATATCTGAGCAAACAGAACAATAAAACATGCAATTGATGCAACTGCAACAGATCTTTATTGCACTGTAATAATAATGCGAAATCACAGGAAGCAATTTGTTCAAATTTTATCGTGACTTAAACTTGAATTTCCTGTATGACAGAGAAATATGAAATACCAACACCTTTTGCCGGGAGAGGAGGTTATGTGGCAGAATATGTTTTACGGTGATATTAAGCAGACCAGCAACAGCTGTTGTTCAGAGCTGGAGGGTTTACAGACTTCTTGAGTCGTCATTTTTTTCTCAATGCAGCACTTGAAGTGGAGAATATAAAGATGGGATATTATGGCCTTGGGGGGGAGACGACAAAATGTCAGTTCAATGAGTGTGGTAAAATTTTGAGGTTTTTATATTTGTGCATGGCATCTTGTATCAGTTAACATATTTAATCTTTATTTGTTGGATAAATTACTTTTCATTTGTTTTTTTTGTGTGACACAGACCGCAAGAGCCACTTCTTTTACCTCAGTAAAGATAATTTCTGGATTTTTTTTTTCTCTCTACCCATCTCTTTCTCAATCTGGGATCTCCATCTTCTTGAAAACGTTACCGCGACATCAATGGCCACTTTAAGCAGGTAAATGTAATTTTGTGCCGTTTCAAATAAAGTTATGCCAAACCATAACGGAGGGGAATGGCCCTGAGTCACTGGAATAACTTATCATTTGTTTCCCGGGATAGAATGGCACGATCCAGATGTCAGCTAATTTAATCATTCCATGACTCACAATTGCAATTGTAGGGAACAAACCACAATGGGGCATTTACTGCCAACATTAACAGCTGGCACTGTGGATTTTCTGCAGTCAATAAAGCTGTAACACTTCAGACAATAGGCCACTTCTAGTTCATAGCAATAATGACAAGCAACCCCAGATATTCTCTGCCTGAAAGTGCCTGTTTATTTTCTCTTATTATCTTCACAATACAGATATTCGGCCAAGTATATATATGTATAAATAATACTGACAGGGCATGAAGACAATTTCATGATGTTTTTGGACTCTAAAAGTTTTATTACCGGACTTGAAGTTATGTTTTTGCATTCAGTTTTACATCGATGTTTTCTTGTTTATCGCTGGCTTCATCGGATTCCTCTACTGCGATACCGCGCCCTGTTCTCCTGTTTCTCATTGTGCAATTATTTAGTTTCTATTCATGCTCTGTCAAGCCTTTTCAGACTTTGACAAGTTCTCTGTTTTGATCTTGTGACTTTCTGTTCCTCTTGTTGGGGCTGTTGATTTTGGCCTTGTCTTTAAATTAAGCTTTTGAGATCTGTTTGGTAAAAAGTCCAATCAATTTCTCACAAGTTTATTTGGTAGTGTTTGTTCAATGGACATATTTTAAGAAGATACTCAATAGAAAAACTCACTCAACTGGAAAAATAAGAAAGAAAACCTTTTTTTTGACCCCTTTTCAAGGCCTGTGTTATATGTAAATTTGATAAAATATTGGGGAGGATAGATTAGCTCAAATTCAAAATGATGTTGGTGGACTCTCTTACTAACCTTTTCAATTCTGCATTAACATTATGACCTGCCTGATGCCTTGCATTAATTTACAAGCCCTCACCTGACTTTCGCGACGGGGACCTCACAGACCCATCATTAATTACAAGGAACGTGGCCATCACGAAACCACTTTTCCCTCTCAGAGCCCCTCAGCCTGTATTGAACGTGTCAGTGATATGTGTCGGTGTTCAGGTGAGTACCGCAGTACTCGTCTGAGGATGCCAATACGAATTTGTCCCAAGGCACAGCACTAGATTTTTCCCCTCAGTTTGAAAAAAAAAAAAAAAAATGCTTTTGCTTCCTCGCTAAATTTCATTTCAAGATAATTGCAAGTTCTTTGTTATGCTGCCCGGGGAGCGGTCACTTTATGTAAAATAGCAATTTCATTGTATGACTGTAATTAAAACAGGTGGTTCCTAGTTCACCTTAGTCCCTAAAGGTATTTAAGTATACCCTATCTGGTTTCCACCGCCAACTCCACTCTGAGTTCCTTCAGTCGTTGCAGCGTCAACCATTCATGCCGTGCTCGCCCTTCTGTGTTTAGAAGATCAAATTGGATGCAATGACCGGCCATAGAATCCCACTGTTAAAAACTGCCTCAGGAGGAAAATATACAATGCAAAAATCAATAATGGACGCTTTAGCATGTATGCATGCCTGCATGCATGCAATACTGCAAACAAAAGAATTGATTGAAGAGTTTTGCATTATCCTAGCGTCTAAATGTTTCAATATATCTTATTTCAATATATTTTTTTAACACAGGAAAATATATAATCTATGACCTCGAGGGTGCTTGCGGGGGCGGCTTCCTAAAATAAATCATTAGTTGCCCTGCAGTTCTTTGGGCTACATCCATGAGTTTCGAGTCTGTGGACAGGTAAAAAACCAAGAGGACTCTGTACAGTGTTACTATAAATAACCTCTTATCAAATTAAAATGCAAATAAGTGTTTTTTTAAATTCCATTCATTCATGCCGGAATTCCATTACCTACACCGGGAGAGTAATAAGCCTGTTCCGTATTATGCAAATTACTTTCCCAGACCCATAACTTGACCATACTAACATCAGGATAGTGCTAAAAATACAAAAACAAGATCAATATTATAAACATTTGGGCAAAGAATAGACCATTTTACAAACGTCTAATCAAAGACAATAACTGCAGGATTAGTGGTATCGATAACGAAAAAGTGAAATTGAATTCGACGTTAGACTCACACACGTTTGTAGTTAGAAAATGTAAACATTACAGTAATTAAAGTAAATGTGTGATGATAAGCAGGTTACCCGGACTCATTTGTGCATTTATATCAGTTGGTAATACAAGCCCTCTCCACACCATTAGAGCAAATTCGCTGTATAAAAAAAAAAGAAAAAAAAGAAAAGAAACTTGGAGCACCTCCATCCTCACGGCTCTTTATCAGTTGGGGAGCAGCTGTCCAGGGCTGACCTGATTAAGGTGGAAAGTAGGTCTGAATTTAACCTTCATTGCTGTCAGTCAACCAGAAAGCATTGTCTTACAGGTTGGGTAGAGTTATAGAAAAAAAAAAATTAAAAAGCCATATTCAACATCTATGCACAGCCATGTATTTCTGGCTTTTGCAAAATAAAAAACAATTTTTTAGACTTGGCTGGAAATGGCACAAAATGCAGGTGAACTTAAAAGCCATAAAAGATTTGTCAACTGTTTGATAAATCTTGAGTTTCTAAACAAAAAAAAAAAAAAATTAAAAGTGTCTACAGTATTTTCTAATGTTGTCTATTTAGTTTAACTGGCCTGCTATAACATTTGTCTAACTCAGGCTCAGTTTATACACATCTTATTCAAGATGATGCATTATTTAAATGATTATTTTAAGAACTTGTTTGATGTTTAATAAACAATTAAAGTCAAGCGATTTTGTACTGCATAACAGCATTGTACTGCCTCAATGTTTTGATTAAATCCTGGCCATTTACTTCATCAGACCCAAAAAACACACCACATAAGATAAAGATGAGAAAGCAGCTATTTTTTTTTATCATGGCAAAGGAAAATTGGAAAAGTCACAGTGATGTCTGATTGAAAATGCCGGGCCAAAGTATTCAAGGACATGCATTGGAAAATGGTGAAAAGATCCTATTCTGAATGAAAATTTAGAATTATCAATGGCGGTAGAATCTGTGGTACTCTTCTTGAAAAGCTTTCGTAATCAAAGGTTGGTTTACAACAGAACAGATAAAATCAGGCCAATAAGCTCACCTCTAAAAATAACCTATTCACTGAATTGAAATGGCCTAGGATTTGCCTTTCTTATTTTATTCTAATTTTCTTATGTTCTTGCTTGGCAAAGTCTTGGAACATATTTTCACATAACAGAGTTTATTTATTTTGGGTTATTTATAACAGGGGAGGGTGCTTCAAACAGAGAATAGAAGAGAGTGGTATTGTCAGAAGGATGTATGCAGAAACTCCTAATTGGATGATATTTGGTTTGCAAAGTACTTGGGTAAATTAATTTATAAGATTGAACTTCCCTTGATGAAATAATTAATCAATTATTAAACGTTATATTTGCTGTCTTGCCCAAAATTTTCATTAAAACACTTTGGCTCAACTGTAATGTTACTTCAGATAAAATGTAGATCCTGTGATCCTGTAAGTAAATGTGATCCTGTAAATATGATCCTGTAAGTAAAGAAATCAATTAAAACGATATATATATATACACACACACACACACACACACACACACACACATGCATACTCAATTTTTCTTATTTTAATCAGAATTCCTCTTGGTGTGGCTGATTTTCTGAATTTAGTTTTTAAAAGAAACAAGATGATCGGGGTGTCCTAAAGAAAAAAAATAACCTCCTTGAATGAATCTTTTTTTTTTTTGTGTCGAACGCACAAAATCACATAGGAGTTTAAAGTACATTTTCTTTCGGGGGGGTTACAAAAGTACTGTCTCTGATTTCTGATTTGATGCAACCTATCAATTATTTCCTGCCAGTCTGAAGTAACTAAACTATCACCCAAAGCCTTGAATCTCCAATATAGGGGAACGGGTACAGCCGATTGGGGTTGACTATGACCTCACCTCACCCCACTCACACTGATTATTGATTATTAAGTCAGTTTATCGAATATAAATTGACTTGAGAAAGAAATCACACCTTCTCATATTATTCATACAAAGGCGGGTCGCTGAATTGCTGTTCGGTTCGGAGGGCCGGTTGTTTTCCTGGAGGTGCAGGAGTCATCGTCTCTCCTGTGATGATTGATTTACAGTGAAAGGGTGCCGTCGGATTTCCGCAGAGGGAGGGGCCTCCTCCGCGAGTCTGGGATGGGAACCCCCCGTAGAGCTCGTCTGTCAGGCTCCAATCTGGCCTCTGCTCACAGCACATTGATCAGAGAGGTTCGATCCCAGGCGTGATGGATGTGAGAAGACACTTGGCTTCAGAGGTTTGTTAGGGGATGGCTTCAGCTTCTGTCTGGGCAGCTGATGAGTCTGAGTTACATTTGACGCAGGATTACCTTCACGCACTTAAAAGACAGAAGCTCTCCTTTTATTACGGTTTCTAGGTTCGGTATTGCGATCTATGCTTTGCATCTCAAAGGACACGTATCTTCTAGATGAATTATGATGTTTGCAGCTCCGTAGGACAGCAAATGTTCAATAGATAACACCAAAACAGGTCAGGAAAAGGGGCAACTCATCAACGGGTCTAATTTTTAAAATGCAATTTTAAAAAGACCCGATTCTCCACTAGATAAGATCGGGCCAGGTGTCCGGCACCGTCATTTTCCTGTGGGTGATGTTTATTCATAAACCATAATTACTTTTTCTTCCGTCTCTCCATCTCTTTTTATTAAGTGTGAATATTCTAAAAGCAATAAGAGGAAAATTAGATTCCCTTGCTTCACTTGATACGTCTATATTTTGGTTAATAAAAGACTTGATGGCCGACGCAGCCGAGAGACCACTGTCTGATCTCACGACATTTTCTGGCTGTTGGCACAAGGGCAAAACTGACTTCTAACTTCTTAATTTAGCCTTCACTCTAATATTCTGTAAATGATTTTTAGAAAAAGGGAAATGGGCTGTTGAAAATGTAATACAGTGAGTATTTTTTTACGTTTTTTTTTTTTTTTTTTTTTTTACTGAAGCTAGTGATTACTTGATTGACCAAGATTAAATGAAGCCAAAAGTTTGTCTTATTACATAAGGTGTTCTTTTTTTATTCCCTCTGCAAAACACTGCTCAGACACCATCGTTCTCAATTTAGAGACCTGAGAAGTGTCTCAGAAAGCAAGAGCAAGAACACCTCATTTTTTTCAAATCATTGCCTTGTGAAGTCGTTGTTGATGGTGCAAACCTGGGCTCTGAAAAAATGCAGATGGCACCGGCGTCACTCTCCCGCCTGAGCTGTCAGGCTGACATCTACGGCGCCGTGTGATGAATGAGTTTTAAAAATTTATGAAAAATGGTCCGCCATTAAATAATTAACAGCTTTTTTTTTTTCCCCCCGCAGACAGTAAATTCACAGTATTATTCTAATCAATTCTGTTTACACCCTGGAGGCTTTGACTGAGTGTTTGTCAATAAACCTTAGCCAGAAGATTTGTATATATAGAGAGGGGAGAAAATATAAAATATTAGATATTTTGGAGGTAGGACTCACACGCAGACACAGGACTCCTCACAAAACAGACTGGGTTTGAAACAGCAAGTTTACTGAGACCAATGAACAGGTATACCCAGACCAGATAGGGGAATGCGCTAGCAAACACCGATGAGGGAAGCCCAGTTGGGTCACGACCGGCAAGATGCGCTGGTGTGCACAGACGAGGGAGGAAACCTGAGTAGAAACAGCCAGAGGCATGCTGGGCAGGAACAGGTAGCCCAATTGGGAGCAAGCAGCTCAGTGAAAAGCACTAGCATGCACACATCGGGGAGAGAGGCCTTGTCGGTGACTGGTGGCAAGGCAGATAGGCAACAGCGTACACTGATGGGGGAGAGAGGCCCGGTTTTGGACGGATGGGGGAGAAAACTGGGTCAGGAACTGGCAGAGGCCCGCTGGGCAGGCGCAGGTAGCCCGGTCAGGGGAAGGCTGCTAGGCGGAAGGTGCGAGCATACGCTGTCTATGGAAGTGGTGGTTCGGCGAGGTGCAAGGGTTTAGACTGCCTTGGGGAAAGAACAAATGCGGAAGAGTGAGGGAAATTTGCCAACGACCCAGCAACCAGTGAGGCTCAAAGCTAGTGACCAACCCCTTGAGGGACGACTCCTGACCAAAAAACAACAAAAAAAAAAGCTGGTGGCCAAGGACCCGCACGTAGACACAGGACTCTGCACCAAGACAGACAAGGTTTGAAACAAGTCTACTTGAACCATTGAAAAGGTACACCCAGACCAGATAGGGGGATGCAGGGTAGATACAGCCAGACCAGGTAGGGAGACACAGCACAGGAGCAGGCAGACCAGGTAGGGAGGATGCAGGCCAGGCGGCTTGGCGGCTTGTCAGAAGGCACAGCATACAACAATCAGGCAGAGAGGCCTGGCGGGGGACAGGCGGCTAGGCGGAAGGTGCCCGCTTACACTGATGAGGAGGAAACACAGTTAGGAACAGGCGGAAGCACGCTAGGCAGGAACAGGCAGATCGATTGGGAGCGGGTGGCTAGGCGGGAGGCATTAGCATACACCGAGAAGGGAGGTAGTGGCCCGCGAGGTGGATGGGTTTACTCCGCTGGGGAGGTGACGACCCAGTGAACTGCATGGGTTTACACTGTCGAGGGAAAGGAACAAATAGGGAAGACTGAAGGAAATTGGTGATTGACCCGGCAACAAGTGAGGCTTAAAGGCCAGAGCTTTGTGTCTCTAAATAATAGATAAAGTAAATAAATAGATAAGATACTATATATATATATATATATATATATATATATATATATATATATATATATATATATATATATATGTATGTGTACATTTTTATCAATTAATTAAATTTTAACTATTTATAGTGCTATAAAGTACTATAGATGATGTGTACAAATGTGTGAATATGTAAATTCGCAACACCTCTATTACAAATGTAAACACACCATCAGAAAACCTCTCTTACAAATAATTGTCATTTTTTTTGTCAATTGTCTTTCACTGTCATAGAGATGAGGAGCTAGAGGAACTTGATTTTCAGAGACTGGACTTTCCACTTTATCTGCTAGACTTACTCCATATTCTTTTTTTATTCCTGATTGTTATCCCTATTTTATTACTTTCTACATTCCTTTCCATTAACCCATTAGTACAATTTAATTCTCAGGCTGTAGTTTTTAGCAGGCTCAAACAGCTTCTTCAAATAAGTAAACATTAAATGGTAACGGTAAACCATATATAATGGATTTGTTTGTGCTCACCCTTCACAGATGACCGGAGTGACTGATAGCCTCACAGATAACCCACCGTAGCAGAGATAACCTCGTATTTCCTACCGTATAAACTCCATATACCATACACAGTCATCACCATGTGAGTGGATAATTTTTATTGGAATTTTATGCAAAAAATATTTTTAAAATCCCTGTTGAAAAAAAATCGAGAAAAAACAAAGTACCACCTCTCTGGACGCAAACAGTGAAAAACGTATCATTAATTTCGTGATATGAAAATTCACAAAACAAATATCACACATCATTTCATATTGCAATATATTACTAAACCCCAACTGAACTATTCCTCTCAGTCAGTCAGTAATTCAGTCCCTTTACTGCTATCTATCTTTCCCAAAGATTTCATGGGGGATATTAGAGTTGACACTGGATTTGGAAAAGCTGTGGTGGCTGACTCAGTGGGTTACAGCTATCGGAGAAACAGTCCCCTTTTAAAGGAAAACATCTCCATCATCTATAACTTCCCCGTTTATGACATACAGCTTGAATTGGATCCCATTTTTATACATTAATTCAACTGTAAAACGTTCACTTTAAACCAATCTTCCATTGAAAGAATTGAGTGGTGTGATGACAATAATGTACGCTTTGAGTGACTGAGCCATTATCTCCCTTAAATTAATCCATTTTTTTATTGTTTACAAGGAAGGATTTTTTTTTTTTTATATAGTCAGGCAGGTTTTCTTAAGAGCGGAGCCAATATACAGTTGATGTATTTCCCGGTGTAAAGGTGCAGGGGTTTATAAATCCCAATAAAAGGCCAGCAGACAGAGCAGTCTCCTGGCCTAATCAGTCATAACCACTGTCAACCCTGTGTGGTATGAGCCACACCCTGTAACACACACACGCACACACACACACACACGCACACACACACAGACAAAACGAACATTCACTGTAAGCTGCCGTGAAATCAAATGTGTGTGCACACACATGCACGTCGTCGCACAAAATGACGAGAACATTTCCCGCAGCAGATTAATCTGCGGAGAAGCGTGTAATCCTCTGCTCTATTTCACCAGGACTTCCTGTCGATGGGTGAAGGTGTGGTGAAAGGAAGACGATGCTGGGCTTGACTGGATGATGTTACATGTCAAGTGATACTTAATAACTAGCGAATATCCCAAGGTGATCTGTGCAGGGTGCCTACTGAATATTCTCTGAGTCATACAATATTTCGATTTGATGCTTGCGCGAATGTGTTTGAGGTTCGAACCTCACGAATCCCAAGGTTTACCCTACGACATATATTACCCTTAATATAAGGGGCACAACTTTTAGGGGTATATTCTTCCTCTTACATTTCACAAAAGAGGGGGCGGCTTATTTTCTCTGTGTCTGCAGGTGGGAACTACAGACTTGCGTCCTGCTAGGTAGCCACGCACAAAAAATGGTAGTCAGTGGTGTGAATGTGATTGTGATTCATTGTTTATATCGCTTACCCTGCACTTAGAGAAGGTGGTGAAGGGCAATGGGAGTCATCTTTCAGACCCCTTGGTAAAATCGGGAGGAGCAACAATAACAAACATTGATCATCAACTTAATTTAATTCATTCAGAGACACACAATCATTTACCCTCTTTCTCAGGAGGCTGAGGTCATTTGGCGTCTGTCGTGGGCTCTTCAAGATCTTCTACCAGGCAGTGGTAGCCAGCTCACTCTTCGTCGCTATAGTGTGCTGGTGGGGCGATGCCAGGACTGGTGAGTTCATTACATTTACATTACATTACAGTCATTTGGCAGATGCTTTTAACTAAAGCGACTCACAAGAAGTGCAATTCTGTCATCGAAGATCGGAAGTACCTATAGTCAGGAGTCAGAAGTGCCCACTCAACCAAATAGCCATCTCAGAACCATATACATACATACATACACATTTTATTTTTTTGTGGGGGGGGTTGGTGGCTAAGTGTGATTAGTAGGGTAGTGCTTGGTGAAGAAGTGTGTTTTCAGCTCACGGCGAAAGGTGGGCAGCAACCCCACTGTTCTGACCTTTTTGGGGAGTTTTTTCCACCACTGAGAAGCCAAGACCGAGAAGAGCCGATGGGGTGGACAGTCGCCCAGAAGTGGCAGATTGGAGGGGACGGGTAGGGACATGTGGCTTGACCATAGCCTGGAGATAAGACGCGGCTGTCCCATTCACTGCCCGGTAGGCAAACACCTGGGACTTGAACTTGATGGGGGCAGCTACCGGGAGCCAGTGTAGGAACATAAAAAAGGGCGTTGTGTGGGAGAGTATGGGATGGTTATACACTGGACGGGCTGCCGCTTTCTGAATAAGCTCAACAGGCTAAACAAGATAGTGAGGAAAGCCCGCTCGATGGTGGGACTGAACCTGGAATCATCTTCAATCGATGGCAGTGGGGAGGGTGAAGGACAAACTGGGAGCGATCCTGGTCAATCCTTTCCACCCCCTGCCGACGAGCTGTAGCTGATGGGCAGCTCTTTCAGCCAACGGTTCATCCCACCCCGGCGCAGAGCTGAACGCTTTAGACGCTCCTTTGTGCCCATGGCCATCAGACTGTATAACACCAGTCTGGATGCCGCACAACTCTGACTGGTCTGAGGTGCATCTGTGCTACCACAACCTCACTATATTCACCACCTCACCCATTCATCCTTGTTGGTCCCAGCCCACACACAACCTGCCTATTTTTGTTTTTTACTTTATTCTTGCCATTGCTATTGTCACGCTATTTATGTTGTCATTTAGTTTGGGTTGTCTATTTTTCATCCTTGATGTTCCATTCTGTTGTCCATTCTTATCCCTGATGTTGTTGCTGTTGTTGTCCCTGCTGTCTATTTATTCATGGATGTCTTTGCTATCTTCTGTCTTCTAACTGTCTCTCTATTTATATTTATATTCATATCTATTTTTTACACTATAACTGTTACACTGCTGTGACAAATTTCCACCATGGAGATCAATAAAGTTTATCTTATCTTAGCTTAGCTTATCTTAGCTTATCTTATCTTACCTTATTCACGTGTAATGTACAAACATAATATTTACTCTCTAATTCACACATCATATAGAACAGTGGTCCCCAACCTTTTTCATACCAGGGATCAGTTTTATGCTTGAATTATTTTCCGTGGACTGGTTAGAGGCGACGGAGTTCAAATAATCCAAACTTTTGTCAGTTCGAAATTATTGAATCTGAATTCAACGATTACACTTTATATTAGAGAATTATAATATGAAGTGCGGCAGTAAGGCGAAGGCGGAAACTGTTTTTTTTTTTCAAAACAAAATCCCGAAGGTCTAATGAAATAACTATAATTTGTACCAAGAAAGATTTTTTTTTTTGCGGACCGGTAGCAAATGATCCGAGAGGAGTTTGGGAGGGTTGTGGACCACTGAAGATAAAACCATTCATCCTTTCATTCACGCTTCATATACGGACACATTACTTCATTCTCACATTCACAGGTCATATAGAGGCAACGCTATTCTCTATCTCTAATTCACACATCCTATAGAAACAATCGATTATTCACACTGTCATTCACATGTCATAAAGAAGATAAAACCAATCATTCTCTCATTCACACTTCTCTTATTCACATTTTAAAGAGACATACAACTATTCACTCTCGGTCAATTGTCATATAGAGACATGACACTTTTTACTCTCTAATTCACACATGGTATCGAGGCAACATTCACCCTCTCATTCACATATCATCTAAAGACATTAAACTATTTACTCGGCAATTCACACATCATACACAAGATAAAACCATTCATCCTCTCATTGACACTTCATATAGAGACAAATAATCTTTCATTTTCTCATTCACACGTCATAGAGACGGATAACTATGCACTCTCACAATTCATCATATAGTGACACAATAATTCACTCTCTCCTTCAAAGGCCAAATAGAGACATTACGCTATTTACTCTCCAATTCGCACATTGTATAGGGAAAAACAACCATCCATACATTCTGTATAGTTCACTTTGACATTTACACATCATAAAGAAGATAAAACCATTCATCCTCTCATTTACACTTTATATAAAGACAAATAACCGTTCACTCTCTCATTCACACAACATGGAGACATTGAACTATTCACTCTCTGTCATTTATCATGTAGAGACGCACAACCATACGGTCTCATTCATTCGTCATATAGTGACTCATTAATTCACTCTCTCATTCACACATCTTCTTTAGCTTTATTTAGTTTAGCGACCAGGATTGAATTAAACCCTTGTAACGTCGCTCTTTCAAGAAGCGCCCAAAATGTTTGTGTAGAACTCCGATTTTGCTTATAAAGCGAAAACATCAACAAAAACAAAGCCACTCGTGATGGAAAAGTAAAGTAGGTTACAGCAAATTCCTCACAAGTCCTCCATTTTACCCCGTCTAATGAGATGTTTCCCTTTTTGCAAAGGGATGTGCTCAAATATTTGCCCATTTATCACATGGAAATACTCACACACACCACTTTTTTTGTTCTGTTATCTCTTTATCTCTCTCAAGGCTTTGCTAAAAAACAAACGAGTGTCTCTCCGGACCCTGTCTGTTCCAACTAAGGCTAGGAAACATTGAAAAGGGGCCGGCATTATGGGCAAGTGGTTGGATCTTTGTTTTAGGGCATATCTGGAATTCTATTTCATAATTTATGTAAAGAAAAAAACAAAGCCTCCATGTTTTCAGGGATGTCCAGGGGAGGTCCTGGTATTTTTGGAGAATATGGTTTGTTTTTCAGGGGGACAAAAGAAAAATGATAAAAAAAAATAAAAAAAAATGTACATGAATTTGTCCAGAATTGCCCAAATCTTGACAAAATGATTTTTTTTTTTTATTGGCTGAATTAAAAGGTATGTTTTTCATTTCTATATGATGCAAAAAGTATTACCGGTAGTTTTGACTGCCATTTTACTCCTACTCATCTCAAGCAAGAGAACCAGCGATCCGAAATGAGAAACTGTTTATTTTAGCCCGAGGCTCAGAAATGGAATTGGAGCCGTAAAGGTGCAGGAGCCAAAAAACCAACACTTTGGGGTAAAAAAAAACAACAAAAAAAACTAAGTATTTATAAATGAACTGATATCCTCGTTTGCTTACTCGGTAATGGTTATCAGGTGAAATGACTCATTCTAAAAATAAAAATCATTTGTGCAATTTAGCAGAAACCCGTTGGACCGACACATATTTACCCGAGAACAGGCAGGAGTGAATCTGCATGGGGATAGAAGGCGAGGATAAAGAACCTGTTGTTTGGAGGCCACAATTTACCACAATCCCTCTGTTTTTCATTTGTTCTTTCATTTCTTCCCCCCGCCGCCATGCTTTCTTTCATTTGTCTGATTCACTGTTTTGTTGTTTTGTCCTCCACACATCCTCTCCTGTCCCCTAATCTCTCCCTCAGTGTCACACCAAAGCTTTTTTTGTTCCCATTTTTTTTTCCCTGCCTCTCTTTTATTCTTCTTCTGCCGTCCCTCCGATGATCCCTCAACGGTTGAGACCTGCAGCTCCAATCGAATTGTCACGCAGACATGTTTCTTGTTTTTTAATATTTTGGATTTTACATGTATGATCCTTGCGCTTTCCAAAAAAAAAAAAAAACACACACACATGCACACACACTGTCTAGCTTCTAACCACTCAGCCAGTTGGTCAGTGCCTGGATCCAGCTGGCAGAGGCCGGTGGATAGACTTCCTTTTCTGGAAGGACCTGATGCATCGTGTTAATGATCCTCTCTCCCCGCTGGCTCGTCAGAGATGCGGAGAGTCTCGTTTCACATCACGTCTGTGATGGGAGCAACAGCCGGCAAGGACCGAGTGGACCAGCCACCCCACCCACCTGCACACCCCGACCTTATTTCTTATTGTTTCACCCCTTTTTTTCAGCTTAGACTTACATTCGGGAGGGGAGGAAAGGGGTGTAGAGGGGTTGCCCATCTCCACCGATCCCACCTCCTCTCCTCCTCCTCCTCCTCTTCTTCATCTCCACACCCTGCTTGGAGAGAGTCGCCAATTGCGCACGGCTGCAAGTGGGAGTGGACCCCGACGCCAGCGTGCCCGCAAGTGCCCGCGAGTGTGCGTGAACGTGGGGAGGTAGAGAAGAAGAAAGGAGAGCATCCCGATCTCTACTCAATTCACGTTGTGGTCTTTCAACAATCCTTCCTCCGAGCGGACATGAACGTGGCGACGTTTCACCGGTGAAGACAGCGGCTCTCCTCCGACAGGCTCCTACATGCTGGATTTTTTTAAAACACGCACACTCGCGTTAAAAGAAAAAGAAAAGTGAGGACGGGAACGGGGAGAGGTCTGCGATCATGAGCGAGGAGGCGAAAGAGAAAGCAGGCGGTGGAAAAGCGACCCATCGTAAAAAGAAAGGCAAAAAGGTAGGAGAATGAATGATGAGCTTTCTTTGTCTCGGCGTGCGCTTCCAGTTGTTGATCCTCCGGAGATGTGCCGTGCGTGTGGATTGAAAAGTAGAAAAAAAAAAAAAAAGGTTGTCGGATGATGCTTGATCGATAAGCGAGTATCGATCAACCCCTTGCAAAGAGGGCTTTGACAAAATTGCTTTTGATAATTTATTGATTATCAGATGTCAACAGCAAGTGGCGTGCGTCCGTTTGTTTACACCCCCCTTATTTTTATTTATTTTTTATTTTTATTTATTTACTTACTTATTTATTCACATGACACAACCTCGAATCAGTTTTTCAGAAGTATGGCACGTTTGTTTTTTTTTAGCCTCACCTGGAATGTTACCGAAGCTCATTGAAGTGCGTCCTGTCAATCACCACCTATGAAAAAAAAAACACAAAAAACAAAAACCTGGAGCTGCGACTGGATGGTCTGGTTGTTTTGCTCCGGGGTGAGTGGCTGCCGGGCCACTGGTATGTAAAGGTGGAGAGAGAGAGAGAAGGTGTGTGTATAATGTAAGGGGATGTCCTCGGGGGGTGGGGTGGGGGCAGTAGAATGCATCTGTTGTGCTGTCAAAACCCACTCCACAGCCCTCCTATGTGTGTGTGTGTTTGCACATCAGAGAAAACCCAATGTGATGCATCGCTGTCCTTTTGTTTACCTCAGGAGTCGCTTTAATAAAAGGTATTTAAACCTTGGCAACATGCTTGGACTCAAGACTTGGAATGCTGTTTTGCTTTAGCTTGAGCTCACATGTATACACTTATGTCATTTTCTGGTCGTGGTCTACCACTTAACACCCAGAGGCCGTATTTTTGTGGTATAAACACCACTAAAGCACAGTTCCTGTCTGCCCATCCGCCTAATATGCTGTTAGTGGAACTAGTTATAAAAAACAGACATTAAAAAGTATATTTTTCCCGGCCGAGGTTACTTTTCGTGGATGGATACAGTTATAACAGATCATAAATTATGATAGAGCTGATGTTCAGGGAAAGAAGTCCCGTCGGTCCATTTTTTTTAAATTTTATGACAAGAGTCATCACTGCATGTGCACAATATTCACCATGGTAATAAAAGTAATTAAATACAAGTCGTTAAATACAATGAGATTCTACGCTCAGTGACGGGTGGTGTCATTGTATTCACACAATACGTGTGAATACAATGACAAAATAATCAAATGGATTCTTTTCATAGTTGAAAAAGGTAAAATATCCCAACGTGATATGGAAGAAAGTAGCTGAAATATATCTTGCGTCACATTCCGTGAATGCATTCATGACATACACACACGTGGCACACGTGTGTGTACGTGTGTGTGTGTGTGTGTGTGTGTGTGCAGAGGCATGGTCTTTTCTCTGCTCAACATTGTTCGACTCCACCGGTCACGTTTTGTGAATTTACTGACACTGACACGATGAATAGAAGAACACACTTTCCGCTTTTGCCTTTTAACAGTTTTTAATTTTATGAGGATTTTCCCTTGAAATATGTTTTTGCAACCTGAAGACCTTTCTGGCATTTTGAGAATACTGTCAATACAAAAATTGCTTTACTCGTACTCTACGACACATAATATTTTATGCATATTATGAGTCTTAAACATGATATAGTGATATTATTTGCAAAGGTATAGTGGTTAAAATATACAAAATTCAATGATTTTGCTTGTTTAAATTTTTTTTTATTTTATAATTTAATCAAAAGGCCATTTCAATTCTATTCATTTCATTTTCGAGCAGTTTGCACCTGACCCTCTCAGAATATTGTGGCGCTCCGTAGCTTCGGTCTTGGTAAAGATCAGCTCAACCTCTCGACAGATTGAGATAAAACAAGTTGGGCTACTTTTCTTAAAAGGATTATAAATGAGGTCAACTGTTCTCCAGTTAAGTATTTTTACCCAACAAGTCCTGGCCCGTTATCGCCTGAGCTGCAGACAAAAGCCAGGAATGGAGCACTGAAACCATACATGTTACTTTTTTTTTTTTCTTTTTTTTTTTTAACGTATGTTATGCAGTCGTGTACGAGTGTATGGAGCTTTCGTCGCATTTGAGAGTCATGATCCACGCGTGTGCACGCAGATGTGCCAGATGTGTTAATGATTGTAACCATGGCAACTAGTTTCTCTTCTGAAGGGAAGATGTTCAGGGTGAGAGCAAGCGGGAGTGGGAGAGTGGAGAGGGGGTGGACTGATGAACTTGGTGGCCAGAGCTGGAATATATTTTTCATGAGGCAGCTTCTGCAAAGGATGAGGCTCAAGGATACAATCAAATACCTGTTGACTCAAGGTTCTAGGCCCAACCTGATCGCGGCGGCGCTCGTAAATCAGCGCCTAGCATAATGTTATGTTTGCCTTTTTTGTGCGTGTATTAAGTCTGGTGTGTGTGGTTGTGTGTGTGTGTGTGTCGGTGCTGCTCCAGCATGTCTTTGTGTAGCACTTTGATGTTTGACGTTTCTGCAAATGCTCCACGATTTCACAGAAGCTAAATGATAAGAGCTCGATAGCATGATAGAGAAAATTAGATTTACATAGCGCATGCGTGCACGCGCACACACACACACACATACACACACACATGCTGTATTCAATGATATTCAATTGCATAAATTCGATCACCACACACATAAACACACATTAGAAGATGCACTCTTGTTGCCGGGCATCTGTTTTTCTTTGGCTCTGCAGGGTGTTAGTTTTAAATTTGCCCAAAGAGCAATCCTCCTTCAAAAGAAGACAAAAATAAAATGCACTTGCAAGATAAGAAGCCACCCCCAAGGGACTGGAAATATCTCCCTTTTACAATCCTTAGAACTAAACAGAAGCTCAATAAAATATATAAATAAAAAATAAATAAATAATAAATAGATAAATAAGTGGTTGATGGAGGATGGGTGTGAGTTCCTATAAATCAAGATAAAAAGAAAAAAGACAAAACCAATAGTAGTTGTCCGTGAAGAGATTAACATGACTGCTCTACCCAGCAAATACTAACGACGATGCAATATCTTAGTGCTAACAATTACAGTTAATGGCTGAATGGGATGCTGCTGTAAATAAACCACAGGTTTACACCTCTGCATTAAAAGGAGTCTAATCTTTAATTATAGTGAACAGACCGCATCAGCAGAATACTTACTATACTGTGTGCATTTACGGTGAGCTTATATAAAATTGTAACAGATTATTAAAGAATATGGTGATGTCCTTTTATATCAAATCCACTCAAGGATACTTTTATTTTATGTCAGGATTCCATGTTGAATAGCAAAGTAAATACTCCAAATGAATTTTACATAATGTTACACAAAGGGTGTGTGCACACAAAGAGTTATGGAATGGCTTAGTTTCATCATGTTTACATGATGAAACATGATTACATGATTACATGATTACATAATTACATGACACGATTACATGTTTTCGGTCTTGAGTTTTTTCTTTAGATCGAGGTAAGAAACTGGTTTGTTTGGTTTAGCATGATAGCAGTGTGCGTCTGCAGCAAGAAGGTTCCTGGTTCAGTTCCAACAAGAGGCTTTTCTATATGAATTTGCATGTTCTCCCAAAACAGGCCAAAAACATGCATGAGGTTCATTAGAAAACCTTCTATAAGATCTGCGAATAAGAAAGTGAATGTTGTATATCTCTATATGATGTGTGAATGCGAGGGTTAACGGTCGTACATGAATGCATCACAGGACAGGACGTGAACATACCTGTTGCTCTTGCAAAATGAAACATAATGTAGATGCTGAAACCGACCAGAAGATCATGGCAAAGTTAAAAAAAATAGAGATGTGACCTTTAACCCTCTTTCATTTTTCACTGGACTGTATGAAACCATTCTTTTTTGCGTGGCCTCTGTTGCCTTACGCCTAATGAGGCAGCTCTGTTGTTTGTCTTGGATGTTGGGGCGGGAGGGAGTCTGGTTGAAATAAGCTGCTCAGTGACAGTGACTTCATAGACAAAAAATGGCACCTCTCATCCCCCCGGATAACAGGGCACTGGCGAATGTGCTGATGGAAGATGTGACGTGTGTGTGTGTGTGTGTGTGTGTGTGTGTGTGTTTGTGTATAAGAAAGTGAGAGAGAGAGAGAGGAGACAGCAAGATATTGCTTTTGTTTTTCAGATTACATTAATGGACTTGGCACAGAGCAAATTCTTAAGAGGGGAGATTGTGCTTTATAGGCTGCAGTGAGAGACTCTGAGGAAATGTGTGCACTTAAGGGCGACATGCAGTAAATACTTCACAATGCTAAGTGACGAATGAAGTATTGGCTTCGGTGCATATGCAGGTGTATACTGATTTCAAAAAAGGGTAATGAACTCTAAATTATTACAATCATCTAGCCCCTAATGCCCCTTAAATTACCTTCTCGATGATTTGGGCATCGCATAGAGTTTGGCTGACTTACATAAAGCTGTGCATGCACGGGCACTGTATCAGATGGAGTGCGGAGGTGTGAGTAAGTTGCACATGTGTGCTCCCTTGGCAGCTCTATAAATGTATGCATGCATGTGTGTGTGTGTGTAGGTGGGTTATTCCTGCACATTTCTGCGTGGATGTGTGTTCAGGGAGGTAGGCATCGCTGGCCCCGGCCACAGCTGCATGCCTGGGGAGAGGGCGCAGAGGTCGGCCTGTGAGAGCTCCGTCACTCCTGGAAAACTCTCTTCGGGGAGAGAGAGAGAGAGAGAGAGAAAAGGGGATGAGGTGAAGAAAGAGGAGAAGAGCTAGGGGAAAGAGGGATGCAGACTTGAGGAAAGAGGTGAGGTGGAGTGGGCTGAGAAGACCCAGTGAGGGGGAAGTGAGGTGTGAGCGGCCGAGTGACAGAGTTGATAGAAGGGAAGGGAGAAAAATGTATCCAGAAAGGCTGTCTCTCTCTCTCTCCGGAGGTTCGGGAAGGGCAAGATGGAGTCATATTGCTTACTGATCTGCCGGTTTGCTTCAACAACCGGTCACAACTAGTTATTGGCAAACCTGTGGCGGCTGTTCTTCCGTGAGCTCGAGCAGGATGTTATTTTACAGTCGGTGGAAAACAGAAACAGTCGCACCGATGGAGACTTAATCAACAAAAAAGGTCCCAACAAGAACCTGCCACTCCAATCTAGCCAAACCCCAGCCCTTCTTTCTTCTTTCATCAGTAAAAGCAGGCAACTCGAAGAAAAGCCTGAGTGAGTTTTTTTTTTTTAAATGCGCTGTTGGAAAGAAGAAATCAATAGTGGTTTGAGCACGGTTCAATTTAAAATGAACCCCCCCCCCCCTATGAAATGGCCGACTGCTCTTGTCTGTTCTGCTCATTTGAAAGCTTACAGTGAGCGTGTTTGAAGGGAAGAAAAGATTTGTGTGTTTGATTTTAAGGGAAACCTTAGTATGTATTTCTTACAAATGAATACTTAGGTACTTTTAAAGAAAAAAAAAAAATCACTTCCAGGTTGAACATCAAAAATGGAGAGGCTTACTTAGTTTTAGAGAATCATTAGCAAAGTGTACTTAAATGATCACTCACTACTTGGGAATGTTTTTTTGGCAAAGTGTAGACATTTTGTGTAGATTAAGCGTGACATTATAGGTGCATAGGCCATATATACAATTACATATATATATATATATACAAATATTTATATGACACACCTCATACAGCACAGTTTTTTTAATATATTCAGAAATTATAAGTGGTATTTTCCATCTTTGCTAATCAAAAAGATGCAAAAGAGGAGACCGATATTTCCATCTTGGGCCACCGGGTGCTCCAGATTCCCAGTGTCTGCTCAGAAATTATTACCATCCATTAATGTATGTCTTCATATCCACGGTGTTTCTGTGGTGGCAGCTGCTGCCGCCTGAACCCTGCAGCCTCTTCCGTTTCACACAGCTCCATCCGGAAAGCGCTTTATTTGTCGTCACGCCGTGATCTTTCTATTCCTCTCCTCTTTGAAAGACTCCACAGCATGCATCACAATATGCACACCAGAAAATTCACCACATAGATTTGCACCGTCAGATTTGGGGCGGGGGGGACCTTTTATCGAGTTTGGGATCCTCCTTAAGCCTCTCCTGGCTCAGTGTCGCCATGGCAACTGTTACATGCAACAGAGCAGGATAACAAAAGCTTTTGTTACATACAAAAAGACAAAACACAGATTAATGTTTTCCGTTCTGTCTGCCATCCTTGTTATGACTGCAGCATTATTTCACCTCATTGCTTAATTATTTCGTCGTGTTTTTCCTGCGCCTCGAAACCAATATCGCTGCACGCACACGCACGAAAATAGTCCCTTCATTTATAGCTCGTGCGTGAATCAGCCAAGTCACAGGTGCACCCACTGCTAATTGTTCTGTTCAAATAAATTAGCACAAGTCGACCGGATAGAAGAGCTGCTAATAAATTCATTACTATGATTATGTTGTGTGACATCAGCAACAGCCAGTTTGTGACATTTGTATATCCGGTAGGCAGAAAAAGGACACCTTTCACCCTATTCTATCTTGAACTTGAAATCGCAATTAAATAATTCTGGACTGAAATGTGGGGCCAATGGGTTTTCGGATATCAGGTGTTATTTACTTGAGTCACACGCATGGATGCATTGTGGGGTATCGGGAATAAATCCAAGGGTGGAATCCAGCCAGATGGCTCACCCGAGCTCCCTCCGTGAGACGGAGAGCGCCGCCTTGCTAGTGAGGAATCAGTCGTCGTGTTCTCGGTCTGAGGAGAGACGGCAGCGGGGCTCTCTCAAAAAAAAGAAAAAAAAAGGCCACGTGTTAAGACCCTTCTGCTGGCTCTCAGCATCAAGATGCACTTAACTGCAGGATCTGGCTAAGGTTGAAATTCAAAAATGTCTGACAGCCAGACAAATTTAGAAAAGACTGCCAATTTAGCACCCCTCACACTGAATCATGGGAAACCAAGTTAGGGCCATCTCCTGACACAAATTTCCCTTTTTATATGCGACTTCTCATTGCTACCTGCTTGTTTGATAACCAAGTTCAAGCTTGTTTTTTCTTTTTTTATAGATGTAAATTTTATTTGTAGGTTTTCTCCGGGTTCTGCAGTAGGTTATCTAGAGACATTCAATACCCGGACTAGTGAATGGTTCTATGTTTATATGATCTGTGAATGAGATAGTGAATGGTTGTATGTCTCTGTATGATGTGTGAATGGTTGTATGTTCAATATGACATCTGAATGCGTTAGAATTGCTGAAATTCAAATTCCAATACATTACACCTCGATCGATCAGCGAGGAAAGGAGGAAGAATCGGTTATTCTACAGGCAGTTCAAAAACTACAAAAAGCAAACATTGCTATTGGTTTTGTCCAGTTTTTTTCTTCGTAGTTTGGTTTAACACCCCGTGTTTCACAAAATGAAGATTGTATGGTTTGACCCTTCTTGTCAAACACTTTTACTGTGAGAAGCGAAAATTTCTAGGATCTACAAAACCCAATTCCCTCGATTGCTGTTCCCTCTCTTAGGCATTGAAAATGTGAATATTTAAAACACCATCAGCCCTTCAGTACAGTGTTATACCTCCTTTTTTGGGGGATTTTACTAGGCTTCCTTGTCAGAACACGTGAAAGACATTCGGGGAAAAATTGGGAGCTGTACAGAAGGGACCGTACACATGCTCACATTTTTTAAATTTCAGTTCAGGGTTGACAGCAGCATAATGTGAGCCCTGAGGCAACGTCACCTTTCCTGATGGTAGCCTTTGAAAGGAGGATGGGAATAGGTGTGAAGGCAAGGTGAGCCAGGCACTGAAGATGGATTAGGGACAGGGGAAAGAATGGGAGAACGGTATCTTTAAACGAGAACGAAGCACAGTGAATCACGGCGGGTGAGACCTCGTGGGACTGGCGTTAAGCAGAAGAAAAGGCAGGGGCTGTGGGAGCGGTGGATGAGTTTTTAGGACGTATGCTTACATGTACGACCAAAAATCCCCCCCCCAGGCCCGCTTGGAATCTACATTCCTTCAGCGAAAGAGAGGGTGCGTGCTAAATTTTGTTTCTTGACAACCTTACGCAACTTAACAAACATCTTGCCGCTGCTGTGAGAAACCCATCACCTTTGCCCGAGAACCAAAAAAAGCTCACCTCATCTGTTCTTTCGTCATAACATCCCATTTATCTGGCAAGTGATCGCAGACAGGTAAAAACTGATTTACAATGTTTTCATTCGATGGTTGGACATAAATCTCTGTTCTATAATTTTAGTCTTGTTTTGAAACATCTATCTGAAAGCAAATCCCAATCTTGAACTTTACAAGTGTGCTGAAAGCCTTCCTTCCTTTCCTCAAACACAACCGTCCATTCTCTACATCACTAATTTTCATCCCTGACATTGTTTTCCTTGAGATTTATTTCACCCGTGAGTGACACAGATTGGAAGATATTATTGCGGTGCTCATCAGCACCGCAAATTTACAACATCTACCGTTGGAATGACAGTGATGAAGTGAGTGATTGGATGGAAAAAGCTAAAAGCTGCTGGGCCGGAGTTACATGATATGAAAGAGTCATCTTTTTCACGTGGTCATTTTAAAAAAAAAGAAATGCCAATGTCAATTGACTTGGAGTTTAATGTGTTTTTTCTTTTTTTGCACGGCCATTATTTGCACGTCGAAACTAATTTCTGCCACACCTTGTGTTTAATGCTGTTGTGGCTCCTGACAAAACTATCAACCTTTGCAATGACGACTAAGGTGACCCATTAAATAGGTAGTCACAGGTGACTAGACCTTTGTCACAATTTATGTTGACAAAATTACCAAGCAATACAACTTGTAACTAATAGGCGGCGAGATACACAAAAAGATGTTTCCTTTAGCTACCTAAGCTATGAGGAAGGTACATCAAAATTGTTCACGAGTGTTTTTTATCTACAATGACCACGGTGGGTTATCATTCTATCATAGAAGAATTGTCAGTTAAACTCCAGATACCTCTGAATATGAAGAGAGATGCCTGTTTGACCATTGCCTGTATGACCGAAGCACGTATGTGCAAGCCTGAGCAGGTCATGTAGTAACCAATGCACGTATGTGCAAGCCCTCCCACAACCCATAGGGAATGCGTTGAGGTGCCTGTTTTGTGGGGAAAAAAAAAAAAAAAAATCACGTGTCTATGAAATAACTTGGGCTGATTTCAACCTGACTGAAAATCGCCCCAAAACAAGACCGTTCCCCGTGGAACGGCACCGCACACTGATTGGATGTTACATTCAGAGACAGCTACAACGATCAGAACTGCTGTAACAGCAGTAGATTGTAATTTTAAAAATTCTCTCCTTTGCCGAGCTTTCGTGGTGCGTCGCCCGGATCTCCCTGATGAACAAATCGCCCCAAGTCTCATGTCAGGTCTACCGAATTCCCTAAGAACACATTACCGTTGACTGTTGTCAGGTGACACCAAGAGCATTAAGCACTGATTTGATTATCATAAATACTCTCTGCTTGCTTGGAATCCGTATCTCACAGATTGCCCGTGGTGGGAATCTTCCATGGCCTCGTGCTGACGTTACCTCGGTCAGTTACGGTACACACGCAATGTGACAACCTCCAGCTGTGAGGGTGTGAGTTTGCTAATGAGATACCCTCCGGACCTGTATGTGAGCACGACGGTGCGTGTGTGTGTGCACATTTGTTTGTTGATAGAATAGACCAGACAAGTTGTGAGAGGTCATGCGGAGATCATTCGGTGCCATCACACCAAACACGACGCAAATGTACGATGGGGCCAAATCTGTGTGGATCAATATGGTAATGGAGGTTGTGAAATTAGGGACCGTCTGATGCATAAAAGCTATTATAAAGAAGGTGTCCAGGAAGCAGCTTAGAAAAGAGGCGTCAGTGAAAAGAGGAAGGAGCCTAAGTCTTTCCCCACTCCGGTCATGAATAAATCACAGCTGAGATCTCCTCCCTGCCTTAGCCAGCATGGACCAGTATACTTGCATACTTAGAACGCATCCCAGATGGCCTAATTTACCCGCAGAGGATAAGCCAAGTCATAATTTACTAGCTGAGGACTCTCTATGATTGCTTCATCCATCATCAATTAGCTGCCGCCGCCACTGAAATCAAACACTTCAAAAAGGCAGGCGTGGGGGAAATGACTATTACCTCCAAGAATGGTGTTAAACCAAGCCAAAACAACAACTTGAATGGGAAATTTCAAAAGTTACGACCGACAAAGAAGGGGGGGGGGGAGGAGGAGCAGTATGTAGTTAAGATGTTGTAGTGGCAAAATGACACACACCTGTATCCCCCCCTCACGCCCTCAACATTAAATCTGAAAATACCCATCTAAAAATGACTGCCCCCTTTCAGTCGCGGAGGAAGCGGTTACATAAAAGCAAGTGGGAAGACGAGATCGGTGCAAAAAACAAAAAGAGAGTGGAAAAAAAGGCAAAATTACTGAAAAAGAAAGTAGTCATGTGTATGCTTAGTACTGTACTGCACTCCCTTAGAAACAGTAATGGAATCGGGCAGGAACAAAGAGAAACCATTTCCTCCCTCAGTGTCATTAAACAATGGAGACATCGCATTCACCATCCGAGACGGAGAGGAATTGAATGGTTCTGGAAAGACCTCTACAGTTCAGGTTATGATTGAGAGTGTTGGGAAAAAATATAGATAAAATTATATATATATATATATATATATATATATATATGTGTGTGTATGTATGTTTGTATACATACGGGACTGTCTCTGAAAATTTGAATGCTGTGATAAAGTTCTTTGTCTTCTGTAATGCAAGTACAAAAACAAAAATGTCAAACATTCTGGATTCATTACAAATCAACTGAAATATTGCAAGCCTTTTATTATTTTAATATTGCTGATTATGGATTACATCTTAAGAAAACTCAAAAATCCTATCTCAAAATATTAGAATATCATGAAAAGTAATTTTTGTTTTTTTAATAGCATTACAGAAGATAAAGAATTTTATCACGATATTCAAATTTTCTGAGACAGTCCTGTATATACACAGTGGCCCCTTAAGCTATGAATCACTTTATATAGAAATTTTATATGAAGTGCAGGTTGAGCTAATTTTATCCTTGAAATACAAAAAAAATGTCGTGATACAAATACAAGAGCGAGAAATTTCAAATTTGAAATTTGGGCCGTATGAACTAAGCGAGCTCCCACAGCTGGAATACACTTAATGATACCACCCTGTCTTCTGATTCG